>NW_017670365.1:565391-870422 GCF_001879085.1 Nicotiana attenuata | reverse complement strand
GTCCGAAAAACACTCAAGCATTTTCAGAAACCCTAAATCGGAAAGAAGTGACTTTGAAAGTAAAATTTTTAAAGAAAAGTTGGGGAAATCTTTTGAGAACTCAAAAATAGAGCATGAATACACACAGATCTAAAGAGAATCGGAGAAAAACCTCGAACAGCTAGGGTTTCAGATGAACCCTAGAATGAGAAAGGCTTGGAAAAGGTCCGATCTAAGTCGGATAAGGCTGGAAACAGGCTCAGGAGGCTAAGATACGCCGGAGCCAGGCCGGAGATGGCCGGAAACCTCAAGTCGGCGGAGGTCTGAGTGGAGACCTTTGAAGTCTAGCCTCAAACCTTCGAGTATCAGGCATATAGGAGCAATAGGAGGTGAGTATGAGGTTTCCATGGCCTGAGAAGCCATGGATTCCGGTGAGAATCGAAGGGGATTAGGGTTCATTGGGTGGCGGCGACTAGGGTTTGAGTGAGGTTGCAGAGAGGATTGGAGAGGAAGGGGGATTCGAGGGCGGCAGGTAAAGAAAAATGAATTTAGGGTTGGGGTGTTGGTAGATTAAAAATGGAAAGGGTGTGTGTGAGCCGTTGATCTTTTAGATCAACGGCTGTGATTAGAATAGGGTCCGGTCGGGTAATTTAAACGGGTTAGGGGTTGGGTTGGACTGGTCCAGAATTGGGCCTGGAATGGGGTCAATTAAGGGGATTAATGTGGCTATAATTGAAATGCAGATGGGCTATATATTAAATAGCCAATTTCCCCTTTTTAATTTAATTAAAATAGATAAAACGATTTTAAAGACAAATTAAAAGTACTGAACTAATTAATAATATATAAACGTTAATCTAAAAATACTGGGAACAATTTTATAATTGTAAAACGCTATTAATCGTAATATAGGCTACAATTGCAATTTTATACAATTTAGCTTTAAAATTATCAAATAATTTTATAAAAATATGCTAAAATCACCTTAATTATATTGTGGCGTAAATATGAGGATGGAAATAAATTACTCGCCAAAATGATAGTTTTTTGGGAATAATTATTGGATTTTGTACTGCTAAAATAAATACTAAAATAATTTTTAAAAAGCTTTAAAAATTAGAAAGAAAAAAAAGTCAAAATTCTTGGGCACACTTATATATGCATGTACATGCTATTTTGAGAGTATTTTGAGTATAAAAATAGGTAGGGAAAAATTGGGTATCAACACTTAGGTGTGATTCAGACAGTCTATATTCTAATGCAAGTATTAATGAGTGCTTCCATATCACGAACGCGTAAAGTTTCTCCTATTAAAATACCATATATAATTAATCCTAAATTATAATATTGACCAGATTCGTGTTGATATTGTTTGAAATTACCATCTCTTCCAGAGACTTCTAGTGTGACCCACATATAAGGTAATAAATTATTTACCTTGTCTCCCAAAGGAAATAATATATCAGATAATATTCTGCAGTTATGCATATATGGTAGTTTCTTTGATGGAAAGAAATTACCATATATTAGGAATCCCTAGGGTAATTATAATTTATTGAGAAGTCCCTAAGGCTAAAGTATTTGCCTAAGAGTCTCTAGCCTACCTATAAATACGCCTGTGACTCCATCAGTCCGGCATCCTACTGTCACGACCCAATTTCTATTATAGGTCGTGATGGCGCCCAACACCGTTATTAGGCAAGCCAACTCTAATCAACTAGTGAGTTCTCATTTATTTTACCAACCAATCCCGCCATTTACTAAATCTTAAATTTAAAACAGCCAATAATTAACAAATTCATAGTAATAGAGATACAACCCAAAATAATAGTCTACACAGTGTGTGCCAGGAACTAGTGTCACAAGTACTAGGGCAACTAGTAGAATGTACAAAAAAATGCTACTATCCTACTGCCTTAAACAGAACAGACAGTACCTAACAAAAACAAAAGAAGAGAACTCTGGTATGCTAGATGCACCTGCCTCAGATCCTGTACACCTAAGTACAGAAGCGTAGTATGAGTACATAAACAACATGTACCCAGCAAGTATCCAGTCTAACCTTGAAGAAGTAGTAACGAGGGGTCGACTTGACACTTACTAAGGTCAATATTAATAATATTTAGGTGTTACGCTAAGCATGAATAGCATGAATATGATGACAATCCCAAAACAAGGAGAAATAGGATATTACTTCTTAACAGTATATTAATTTCAGTCATGTCATGTAATAAGTACATTTCAAAGTATTTAAGCAGAGTATATCTCGGAAAAGTTCCACATAAATAACATGCGCACATTATGCCGAGGTCGTACGGCCCGGTCCAACATAATAATAATTGTGCACTGCCAGAGGATCGAATGGCGCGAACCATAGATGCACCTATTTCTACCGAGGTGATCGGCCCGATCCACAAATAGCAATTATTATCAAGTAAGCACACATTGCTCATTTATAGTCAAAAAATCATACAAGTTCTCAAGTAAGTGCGTACATCCGTTTATATTTATTTACAATTTCTAGCATGTCCTAAGTGATCCCAGTAGCAAACAAGAACGTAAGCATTTGTAAGTATGGCATGATAGGGTCCTAAACTACCCGGATAATTAGCATAATAGTAGCTACGCACGGACTCTCGTCACCACGTACGTACGTAGCCCCACAAATAGTCACATACATTTATTTGATTCACCTAGGGGGTTATTTCCCTCTTACGAGGTTAGAAAGGAGACTCACCTTGCTCCAAAGCTTACTTCCAATTTCAAGAACGCGCTCAAACCCTCAATTCGGAGCCAAACGATCCAAAACTATTCAAACGGGGTAAGAACTAGTCAATACAAGCTCACGAGTTCATATTCTAACTATTAAAGTAATTTCCCAACCCTAAATACAAGTTTCCTAAAATTCATCCCCGGGCACACGTGCCCGGATTCCGGAAATTCTCGAGGGAAGTTGTTACCCATAACCTAAGGATCAAGAATATATGATTTTTACTTCATTCCATAACGAATTTCGTGGTTAAATCTTGTTTTTATCAAAACCCTAGGTTTTACTCTAAACCCACAATTTTCACTAATTTACATGGTGTAATATACCCTTAAACTATGTATTAAACTCACATTATGTAGAAATAACTTACCTCACAATGCTAGGCTGAATCCCCTCTTTGGAAGCTCCCAAATCGCCCAAGAAATGAATGAAATGTGTCAAAAATGACACATTTCCCGTATTAAATGAAGGCACTACCTTCTGCGATTTCTGCACCTGCGGTTAGGGGACCGCATTTGCGGTCTCGTTTCTGCGAGGGAAGGTCCGCATCTGGGGAATTTGGCCAGGCTGGCTAGGGCCGCATCTGCGGTCTAGGGGTTGCTTCTGCGATTCCGCTTCTGCTGAAGAGGAGCCGCATCTGCGGTTCCTGGGCTCACCCCTCTTGGGTCGCACCTGCGAGGGATTGGCCGCTTCTGCGATCTCGCACCTGCGGCTGGCCAATCGCAGGTGCAGTTATGACAGATGCCTGGAGCTTCAGCTCCTTCCAATATTTTCTAACTTAACTCGAGCCTCGTCCAATTGACGCTCAGGTCCCCCGAGGCCCTGCCCGAACATACCGACAAGTTTGAAATCATCAAACGGCCTCACTCGAACCCTCGGAAAGCCCGAAACAACTCTAAATCTAAGAATCACCCCTAAAACCAATTGAATCAAACTTATGAACTTCAAGTTCTTCAATCTACCTCCAATGTAACGAAACACACTTATCCTACTTGGATTGACACTAAATTTTGCGTGCAAGTCTTAAATGACAATACGGAACTATTCTCGATCTCGAAATTCCGTTCGGATCTCGATATCATAAAAACCCGCTCCAAACCAAATTTAAAGAACTTCAAAATCCTTAAGGAATCACTTTCACTATAAGGCGCCAAAATGCTCCCCGATCATCCAGATCCGGACATACGCCCAAGTCCGAAATCATCATACGAACCTGTTGGAACCCTCAAATCCTGATTCCGAGGGCATTTACTCCAAACGTTGACCGAAGTCAAACTTGACCTTTTAAGCCAACCTTAAGGAACCAAGTGGTCCGATTTCAACCCAAACTCTTCTAAATCCCGAACCAACCATCCCCACAAGTCATAATTCGGTAAAAGCAAGTACGGGAAGTCTTATTTAGGGGAATGGGGTTCTAGAAAGCAAAACGATCAGTCGGGTCGTTACATTCTCCACCTCTTAAACAAACATTCATCCTTGAATGGGTTTAGATTCATACCTGAAGTGCTAAATAAGCGTGGATATCTGCTCCGCATGTCCTCCTCGAACTTCCAGGTCGCCTCCTCGATTGGTTGACCCCTCCACTGGACCTTTACCGCAGAAATCTTCTTGGATCTCAACTGGCGATCCTGTCTATCAACAATGGCAACTCGCTCCTCCGCGTAACCCAAGCTCTCATCTAGCTGAATAGTGCTGAAGTATAACACATGAGACAAGTCGGTGTGATACATCCGAAGCATAGATATGTGAAAAACTGGTGAACTCCCGATAAGATGGGGGGTAAAGCAAGCTCATAGGCAACCTTCCCAACTTGGCTCAACACCTCAAATGTGCCTATAAACCTGGGGCTCAACTTGCCCTTCTTTCTGAATCTCATAATACCCTTCGTCGCTGAGACTTTCAAGAGAACCTTCTCGCCGACCATGAATGATACATCCCGCGCCTTCTGATCTGCATCACTCTTCTGTCTGGACTGGGCTGTGCGAAGTCTTTCCTGAATCAACTTTACCTTCTCCAAGGCATCTTTCATCAAATTTGTACCATACAACTTAGTCTCACCAGGCTCAAACCACCCGATAGGAGAACGACATCGCCGACCATATAAAGCCTCAAATGGAGCCATCTCAATGCTGGACAGATAACCGTTGTTGTAAGCACACTCGGCCAAGGGCAAGAAGTGATCCCACTACCCTCCAAAGTCAATCATACACGCTAAGCATGTCCTCCAGAATCTGAATTGTCCGCTCCGACTGCCCGTCGATCTGCGGGTGAAATGTTGTGCTAAGCTGTACGCGGGTCCCCAACTCACTCTGTACGGCTCTTCCAGAAATGGGAAGTGAACTGAGGGCCTCTATCTGATATGATGGAAACAGGCACACCGTGCAACCGAACTATCTCCCGAATGTAGATCTGAGACAACCTCTCTGAAGTATAAGTAGTCACTGTCACACCTCCTTTTTCCTTACTCCCGCAAGGGTGTAAAGGAGTTTTTCCACTAAAAGGACAATCGGAACGGGATTTATTATTAAGATTTCAGAGTCGCCACTTGGGAGATTAATGGTGTCCCAAGTCACCGGTTGAATCCCGAACCGATTATGACTCTGTTAACAGTCCGCGAATCAGAAATCCGAGTAAGGAATTCTGTTAACCCGGGAGAAGGTGTTAGGCATTCCCGAGTTTCGTGGTTCTAGAACGGTCGCTCAACTGTCATATTTGGATTATTTATTTGATTTCAAAACATGTTTTAGCTTATGCTTTTTAACTTTGAACTGCTTTTATTATTATTATTTTAAGAGAATTGCAACGTCGTGAAAATACGTCTCGAACCGCGTCACATAAATGCACCCGCGATTTTTGACACATTTCGACTTCGTTGAGATTTGGATTTGGGTCACATAAATGTGCACCCGAGTTTAGGAAAGTAGATTATTAAAATACGCGGCTGAAGAAACTACGCATTTTAGCTTTGCGAGGGCCATGGAATTTTTGCTAAATGGCACGCCTCGGATTCTAAGGTTGAGTTAAAGCTAATTAAAACAAGTGAGAATTTAACGTTAGATTGGGATGATTTTTGTACGAGCGATCTCGTCAGTGAATGGGTGTTCATAATCCGTAATTTTTACCCGATTCCGAGACGTGGGCCCGGGGAGGATTTTTGGGCGTTTTTCTATTTTCTTGACTTAGCTTCGATTCCTTTAGCTAAACTCGTTGATTGTAGTTATATTTACATTATGAAATTGATTTATTAGATTTGGGCCACTCGGGGTTGGATACTCGTGGCAAGAGCATGATTTCGGATTGATTGAGCTTGATTCGAGGTAAGTGGCTTGCCTAACCTTGTGTGGGGGAACTCCCCTTAGGATTTTGGTACTGTTGTTATGTGAATGCCGTGTACGTGAGGTGACGAGTGCATAAACGTGCTAATTTTTGAAAACCCCCATTTTCATTAAGTAAATATCTGTGTTTTCTTTTCATTGAGCAATACTTGTATTTGAAGTTTCCTGTTAGGCTTAGGAAAGCATGCTTATGTGACTTAACTGTTTTCTCTGCTTTAACTACTTACTTGAATTCTGTGTAGCATGTTTAGAGTAGAATTTTCCTGTCTTCTTGATACGAACTTGGATAGAACTGTAGATTTCTTTTTTGAGACTGTTGTGTGTTTACTTTGGGACTACGGGACGTATCCTGGGAGATCCCCCTGTATGTTTACTTTGGGAATACGGATAGGTATTCCGGGAGATCCCCTGCACATTTATATTTGGGACTACGGGACGATATCCCGGGAGATCCCCCTGTACTAGCTATTTACTTTTGGACTACGGGACGGTATCCCGGGAGATCCTCTGCACATTTATGTTTGGGACTACGGGACGTTATCCCTGGAGATCCCCTGTTGCTATCTCTGCTTACTGAGTTACTTCCTTTCGGAGATTTCATATTTATTTGACTGATAGCATCTTTAATTACACTGTTACGTTATATACTATTTTACCTTATTATATCTATAACCAGTAGGGCCCTGACCTTTCTCGTCACTACTCGACCGAGGTTAGGCTTGGAACTTACTGGGTACCGCCGAGGTTTACTCATGCCCTTTCCTGCGCATGTTACCGTGTACAGATCCAGGTTCTTATACTTAGCCATACTATCCGTGAGGCGAGGCGACTCAGAGACTTCAAGGTATATCTACCGCGTCCGCAGACCTAGAAGTCCCTCTCTACTCTCCCTAATGTTATAGGCTTTTCCCTGTATTTTTTCCTTGTTATTAGATTTCTGTAGTTAGAAACCTTATGTACTCTCTTTAGCTTGTGATTCATGAGATTTCAGATTTTGGGAGTGTTTTGTTCAGTTTGATAGAGTGATATTGTATATGCCGAGCGGCATTTTAAACTTCTTTATTTTGTTACCCGTAAATTGCTAGTTTCGTATCTTTATTTCCTTTTTCCGCAATTTGTTAGGCTTACCTAGTCGTAGAGACTAGGTGCCGTCACGACAGTTCACGGAGAGAGAACTTGGGTCGTGACAAGTTTGTGTCAGAGCTCTAGGTTCATAGGAGTGATGAATCACAAGCCGGTTTATTAGAGTCTTACGGATCGGTACGGGGACGTCTGTACTTATCTACGAGAGGCTATATAAGTGTTAGGAAAAATTTCCACTTCATTTGATTTCCATATCGTGCGAGATTTTTTATATCAAAATTCTAAACCTTTGTCTTCTATTCTCTCACAGATAGTGAGGACACGAGCTACCGGAGATGACTAGGCACTCGCGCCCCCTGCTAGTGTCATCAGAGGTCGGGGTCGAGGTAGAGGTCGAGGATGCGAACGTGGTGCATCCAGAGCACCCGCTGTGTTATGGTTGAAAAACTTTATTTCCGGCCTTAGGATTGTCGATTCCATATCAAGGCCATTGAGAATCTTATGTGAAAATTCAGCTGTAGTGTTCTTCTCTAAGAACAATAAAAGTGGCAGCCGAAGCAAGCACATCGACATGAAGTACTTGATGGTTAGAGACTATGTGAAGAAGCAAGATCTGAATTTTGAGCATGTTAGATTACTGATCCTATGACTAAAGGTCTGCTGGCTAATATTTTCAAGGATCATGTAGCCCATATGGGATTAGTAGCTCAATTTAGTCTTGCTTTGCTCTTTAATAGTTTGTTTAAACATTATGTTTACTTTGATATACATGACAGTGCACACTTTTGGTTTTTCATGTATTATTTATGATCATTGGATCAATAAAGTTGGACTCCGAATGACTTATATTAAGTTCATTCGTAAATTTGTTAGACACTTTATTAGAATATATTGTGCATTGTAATACATGGAAGGAAGTGTTTGTTTAAAAGCATGACCGCCATGATTCGTGTAATAATATATTCTAGTTAAAGTGATTGTTGCATAACTTTTTGTTGAGTGATAAAGTTTATGGTCATATTATATATTTATCTCTCATAAAGGATTATCTGATTTTAATATGTGGGCCGAGTGGGAGAATATTAGAAATTACCGTCTCTTCTAGAGACTTCTAGTATGGCACACATATTAGGTAATAAATTATTTACCTTGTCTCCCAAAGAAAATAATATATCAGATAATATTTTGTAGTTATGCATATATGGTAGTTTCTTTGATGGAAAAAAATTACCATATATTAGGAGTCCCTAGGGTAATTATAAGTTATGGAGAAGTCCCTAGGGCTAAAGTATTTGCCTAAGAGTCCCTAGCCTACCTATAAATACGCCTATGACTCCATCAGTCTGGCATCCTACGATAGGCACAGCTAGAAGGCTCCTAGGTTTCCGTCAAAGTTTTCTTAAGGCGATTTTCTACAACTCTTGAATAACAATGGCTAAAGGTACGTTCCTATTAATATTCCACTACTGTAATGACCCGACTGGTCGTTTTGAGCTCTAGCGCATCGTTCAGCAGTTTGAGGCCATGAACAGCTTCACTTCAGGTATTATGACTTGTACGCGTTGTCGGAATTGAATTCCGGGAAGTTTGGAGTGGATTTGGAAAGAAAATTCTCATTCCGAAAGCTTTAAGTGGAAAGAATTGACTAAGATTTGATTTTTGAGTAAACGACCTCAGAATCGAGATTTAAAGGTTTCAGCAGGCTTGTATGATGATTTCGGACTTGGGCGTATGTCCGAATCGAGTTTTGGATGACCCGGAAGCGTTTCGGTGCCTATTGTGGAAGTTAGCATTTTTGAAAATTTTCATAAATTTGGGTTGAATTGCATTTTAATGGTATCGATGTCCATGTGGAACTCCGAGTCTGGGAATAGCTCTGTATGGTGATTCTGGTATTGGGAGCGTGTCCGCAAGTGGAGTGGATTCGGAGGTCAGTAGGTCATTTTTGAGTCGTTTGGCGAAAGTAGAAATTTGAAGGTTTTTGAGAAGTTTGACCGGAAGTTGGCTTTTGATATGGGGGTCGGATCACGTCCGTAATGTCGAATATGACTATTGTGCAAAATTTGAGGTTAATCTGACGTGATTTGATAGGTTTCGGTATCGAATGTTGAAGTTTGAAGTTCTAAAGTTCATAAAGCTTGAATTGGGGTGCGATACATGATTTCGGCATTGTTTGATGTGATTTGAGGCTTCGAGCATGTCCACGTTATGTTTTAAAACTGGTTGGTATGATTAGATGGGGTCCCGGGGGCCTCGGGTGGATTCCGGGTGATTAACGGATCGAATTTGGAGTTTGAAGAAGAATTGAGGCTGCTGGCATCTGGTGTAACTGCACATGCGAGCTTTTGGCCGCAGGTGCGGAGCCGCAGAAGCGGCCTAGAAGTCGCCGAAGCGGAGCAAGGCCGCCCAGGTGAAGGATCGCAGGTGCGGAGCCTTGACCGCTTCTGTGCAAGCGCAGGAGCGCAAATGATGGTCGTAGAAGCGGCAATGGGCGCAGGTGCAAAGGAGCACCGCAGAAGTGGTGAGGAGTCCGCAGGTGCGTAAATCGCTGGGCAGAACACATTAAATAGCGGGGTTTGGCCATTTTTGCTCATTTCTCCATTCTTGGGCTATTTTTGGAGCTTCTTGAGAGGGCTTGCACCTAGCAACTTGCAGGTAAGTTAATCCCACCTATTGTAAGTCAAATACTTGGATTATATCTAGATGCTAACATAAAAATCATGGGGAATTAGTGGAAACTTGGGATTTTGAAGAAAAAACCTAGAAATTGGTATTTTCGGATGTTGACCACGAATTTGGGCATGGAATTGGAAACAAATTATATATTTGAGTTTGTGGGGTTATGGGTAAAGTTTATCTTCGGAAAAAAATTCGGAATCCGGGCACGTGGGCCCGAGGGTGATTTTATCGACTTTTCGAGCGGAGTTGGGAATTGATATAAATTGAATTGTTATGAGTTTTGAGCATATATTTATGGGTCTGCATAATTATTGACTAATTTTGGAGCGTTGGGCATCGGTTTGAGTCGTCGGAAGGGGCTTGGGAGCAGGTTAAGGAACTTCGGAGCAAGGTAAGTCTCCTTTCTAATCTTGTAAGAGGGAATCATCCTCATAGGTAAAGTAATTAAATATGTGCTCCTATTTGTGGGGGCTACGTACGCACGAGGTGACGAGAGTCTGTGCGTAGCTACTATTATGCTTAAGTCCTGGTAGTATAGGACCCAAAAGCATGCTATACTTGCAATATTTGTAACCTTATTGTCGATTCAAATGCTTAATTATATCGAACTTGGTAAATGAATTTCTAAAAGGGCTAAACATCACTTTCTTGACCATTAAAAGAGCAGTTGACATTTCTTTGGGTAATTGTTTCGCTGATAAATTCTTGATTGACTATTTGAACGTATTTATCTATGTGTAACTGTGTCGCACGTATGATTCGCGAGCGGGGTAATTCTTTTATTTATATTTGATCGCGTCGCATTGATGATTCGCGAGCGGGGTAATAGATGCATCTATGGTTCGCGCCATTCGACCCTCTGGCAGTGCACAGTTTAAATATTATGTTGGATCGGGCCATACGACATCTGCATGATTTGCGCATGACTTGATTGATTATTTTGGAATTATTGATAATTGATATGGCCTCATCGGCCGGAGATTGTAAATTATTAAAAGATGAAAATAAGTTTGAAGATTTCTATTAGCAAAAGATTGTTTCCCTACTTCATGATTATTGAGTTTGCAGTTGCCTTGTAAAATCCATGACTTTTCACATTATCGGTATTATATTATTGGACCACAAGTAAGTGTAGAAGTCGACCTCTCGTCACTATTTCTTCGAGGTTAGACTGGATACTTACTGGGTATGCGTTGTCTTGGTACTCATACTACACTTGCTGTGCATTTTTGTTGCACATGCACATGTATGTCTAGTGGCCTCATTGGGCGCAGCGGCATGGTTGATACGGAGACTTAGGTGAGCTGCATCTCCCGAGACGACCCACAGCCAGCAGAGTCTCTTTCAGAGTATTGTATTTTCTTATCTGTCCAATTTGTATTTCGGACAGTTATTGTATTACATTTTATTTCTAGAAAATTGCTCATGCACTTGTGACACCGGGTTCTGGGATGTATATGGGATTATTCAGTATTGAAAATTTGTTAAAGACATCATTATTTACTCGGTAAAGTTCATTATTTATTGTTTAATGTAAGGAAAAGAAATAATTTCAAAAATACTAAAATGAGAATTTAATTAACTTCTTGGTGTTGGCTTACCTGACATGGTGTCCGGTGCCATCACGACTCTTAAAGGATTTTGAATATGACAGCTGCATAGGCTCTGTGTATTGGTTTGATTTTTCTACATATATTACTTGAAGGTGGCGGCAGAGATAATGAGGATGACGCTATAGCTAAGATATGGAGATAGTGAGAGACTTTCCAGAAAGGAAAAAAAAAAGGTTAGACAAAATAACTAGGAGGAGTATTTCAGGAGCACCTGTAATTTGAAAACCAATATATTCTTTTTGACTTGGTTCTAATTGCATCAGTATTTTAGATTAATTGTTAGTCATTGTCAAGAAAACTAAATCTAGAGGTAAGCATTAGTCAACGCGTAACTTCATTAAAAAAAATTGTATAACTTCATTGAATGAATGAATTAATTAGCGTGTATTATACCTTTCTAGAATCTGCTGATGCTTGTTTGTAACCCTCCAAACTTTTAAAGAAAGGCAACTATTTAGTCAATGAACTTTATTTTTAGAAACTGATTCAGGATTCAAATTTGGTTGATTTAATCTAGAAGTAAGCGTTATCCGGGATAATTGGGCGTAAAGCGCTTGTAGGTGGTTTTTTAAGTCTGCCGTCAAATTCAAAGCTCAATCCTGGATAGGCGGTGTGAAATGCCAAGCTGAAGGACGGTAGGGGCAAAGGAAATTTTCGGTGGAGCGGTGAAATACATAGAGATAGAAAAAACATCAATAGCAAAAATACTCTGTTGGGCCGACACTGACGTTGTGAGATGAAAGCTAGGGGAGTGATTGAGATTGGATACTGCAGTAGTCCTAGCCGTAAACAATAGATACTAGATGTTGTGCGTATCGACCTGTTTTATTCCATAGCTAACGAGTTGTAGCAAAAATGCAATAATATACACAATGAGCACAATATACACTAATATACACAATAAACACAAAGTAGCACAAATTTTCGTATATTATTTTTTACACACACACTAGCAAACATGCACTTTCATCTAATATTTTCTTATTTTCTTTCTTTTTTGTTTATTTTCTATATATGATTACCACCATCTAACTAGAAAAATTATCTTATTGGCTTTTCAACATATTTCCATTAATCCTTACATCATTTGACATCTTCTTCATATTGTCTTCTTGACTTGTCCTCACACCATTAGACATTTTCTTCATAGACAAAGCTGCATTTAGAAAATCTTCCATTGCTTTAATAGAAGACCCTTTAAAATCTTCATTATCTATAATAGCATCTCCTATTATTTCTTTAACTTCAATAGCGTTCCTTCTAATTTCTTTCCCTTTATCATTTTCCCCCATAACCAACTCAATCTTTTCCAATATATTCTCATGCTTAACTTGAGAATTATTCCCTCTAGCCACCTCAACACAAACACCAACATCTTGTTCTAAAAACTTTGAATTGTAGAATTGCTCTGATGCTATAGGCCAACCAAGTAATGGCACTCCATTTCCAAGTGATTCTAACACTGAATTCCATCCACAATGCGTCAAGAACGCTCCAACCGATTTGTGAGCCAAGATTTCAACCTGTCGAGACATAACATAATTAAGTAAATAAAGTCTTGTTAGTGGACCATGTTGAGATATGACATAATTAAGTAATTAAAATCGTAATAAAAACAACAACAACAACTTAACCAGTATATTCCCACATGTGGGGTCTGAAGAGGGTAGTGTGTACGCAGACCTTACTCCTACCTAATGAAAGTAGAGAAGTTGTTTCCAATAGAACCTCAATTCAGAAAGGTATGGAGGAGGAGGAGAAGAAGCGGAGGGGGGTAAGAAGAAGAAAAAGAAAGAAAGAGGAGAGAAGGGGCGGAGGGAAAAGAATAAGTAATACAAAATAGGAACAACTGGAGAATGCGATAATTGAAACAAACTAAACAACATGAAAATTATAAAATCCTAACAATTTAGACTTTTAGATAAGATGGTTATACAGTTCTGACCTGAGGAGCCCATTTTGGCACTATGAGTCCCCGATTTTGATCGTCGAAAACGCGTTGAACAAACCTCTCAGGCAACCATTCCTCAGGTCTAAACTCCATATTTATGTCAAAACCCAAAGGGGGTCTAACAACCCATATAAAATTTACTCCACTAGCATTATCCAATGCTTTTGCCAATTCCATCATTTGTGATACTGAAATTGTACTTTGTGAGCCAAAAGAAATGTAAAGTACTGACTTTGGTTCTTTTTCATCAAGAAATCTGATGCATTTCTCTGTTTCTTCCTTTGTTTCTTTACCAGCTCTTGATTTTCCACTCACTGGCCAAGGTATTGGTCCAATGGCCCAAACTGGTAGTTTTAATTTTCGACGAAAATACGTTAATCCAAGCTTGTCTAATTCTTCAACTGTATTGAAAATAATCCCATCAGAGTTCATCCAATTGTGAAGATTTTTCCAGTTGAAATTTGTATAAGGATCATTAGAATCAGCTGCTAATAAACTTGGACTTAATTGACTAATTTCAAGATTTCCAGCTTCTTGAAAATCAGACATAGTAAACTCAAAATTTCTTGTTTTTTTATGTGGTAAATTTAGCCACATAGAATAATAACATGCCAAACCAAAACCACTAGCCCCACTAAAAATAACATGAAATATACCAAATTCATGAGCTATATTTGCTGACCAACCAAAAAAAAAGTCTGACATAATACATAGTGGTTTTTCAATAAGATTAGAAACAAGATTTCTAAATGAAGGTTCAAGACAAGAGGAAATTGTTGTAAAATGTAAAGTAAGTTTATAAGGAAGTGAATCAGTATTTTCAGTATTTGGAGGTAAACCATGTTGAGAACTATTGAATGGAATTTCAAGAAGAGAAATTTTGGAATTTAAAGGTAGAGATGATTTGAGTTTCTTGATATTGAGTGGTGTGTTTACAAAAATTATGTTGTAATTTTTTTGTTCTAATTTGAAAGCTAAGGTTAAGAAAGGTATAATATGGCCTTGTGCCATGAATGGGAAGAAGAGAATTGTTCCTTTATTCTTCTCCATTGTTTGGTTCTCTGTATTTTTCGAGAATGAATGCAAAGGAAGAAAGTTGATATAAATAGAGGATATAAATTGTTACTTTATTCTTCTCCACTGCTTGGATCTCTCTATTATTAAGTGATGCAATTATTATTCTCTTTCCTTTGCCGGAGCGAAAGGAGCCTTGGCGTAACTGGTAAAGTTATTGTTATGTGATCAGGATGTCACGGGTTTGAGCCGTGGAAACAGCCTCTTGCACAAATGCAGGGTAAGATTGCGTACGATAGACCCTTAGAATTCGACCCTTCCCGGACCCCGCGCATAGCGAGAGCTTAGTGTACCGGACTGCCCTTTTTAGCCTCTTGCAAAAATACAGGGTAAGGCTGCGTACAATAGACCCTTATGGTCCGGCCCTTTCCCGCACCTCGTGCATAGCGGAAGCTTAGTGCACCGGACTGTATTTTCCACTACCAAATCTAATTGTAGCTAACAAATCATTATAGTCGAAAATAATTTAAATTTCATATATTGATGATACACAAAAAAATCATGCTTTTAAATCACTTATAAAGTAATTATAAGTAAATTGCTACGATATGCATTAATTAATAATTTGATAAAAAAAAGTATATGTTATAATAAATTACACTATATTGGCAGTGTAAAAAAATCTTTATAATATAGGTATAAAGTCAAATATAAAGCTTAGTTGTGAAAAGGGTGATCACTTTTGGCCTTTTGAGATACTTTAAAGAACATTTACATGTTTTGTTTTCTTTCCATATATTGTATTCCAAGAGAAAATAATTTATTACTCCTATATACGGCAATTGTGGCGATGCTTAGCAAAGACATACCGTAATCTACAAGTTTAACTCTTTTTTTTTTTAGCGGCTAGAGTAAAATTGCAATAAAGGAAAACATATATTATTCAACATTTTAGTGTTGCAGATTTGATTTGATTTGATTTCGGTTCGAAAGTTTAGCGGTTCGGAAGTTTATGAAATTTGTGGGTTCGGAAGGTTGTTGGTTCGAAAGTTTATGGCTTCATGTTTATTGTATATAATTTTTTTGTGAATACTCTTGAGAAGTTATTTTCCTTAATTTGCGTGCCAAACACCGAAAAATGAATATAATTACTACTTGTTTTCCAAGAAAACATTTTCCACGGAAAAAAAAATTCCGTTATACCAAACACGCCCTTAATTGAATTGGTTTTACATCTGGCAATATTTTTATTTTTCTTGAACAACCTAGATATTATTCTACCATAGTATTGTGAATCAATAATCATCTTTCTGTTGTTTCACCTTCAATAATGCCTTAAAATACTAAATCTAGCTCAAAGGCAAATAGGCAGTTACTAACTTACTATCAATAGGAGTAGTAAACTGCTATATCTAGGGGTCAATTGGTTTGTGGCTATAAAATCTATCTTTATTTTTATTTTCACACGAGATTTGAAAACGAAATAAAACAGATCTTTGAACCATTTTTTACATTATTAAATAATGTTTTTATTTGAGATAAATCTAAAAAAATATACGTAACAGCTTAGACTGTATCATGCATAATTAGATTGTGATGGTAAACAGACATAACAGTATCACGAATAACGCAAAAATGATTGAATTTTTGTTTGTTTTGGCTTTTCAACTTTTTTATTCTACAATATTATTAAGAGAACTACAAGATGCTAACCTGTAAATAATTTCTCTTATAATAGAACTATAGAAGCAACAGTTGAGGCTGGGGCGGATCCTGTGCATTAGTTACGGGTTCCTGTCAATAACTTTTGTTTAGATCTGGTATATGTATTGAAAAAATTATTAAATATATATGAATATTTGGCTTGGAACTCATTCTCTTTCAGTTATTATTGTATATTAACTTGAGATTTCTGTAGGAACCCATAAACTTAAAATTCTGGATCCGTCTCTGAACTAAATTTCTTCACTAGCCTGTTTCTTTTTTTTTTGGATTTCTCACCCGTGTTCGGTACGCATATTGAGGCCCGACTAAACTCGGATTCACGCCAGAAAGCAAACCGCTCCCTAACAAAGACGAGCATGTTTCATCTACATACTTGCCTGACATTTGTGGGTAATTTTGGTTGTTGACTCAGTTTTGTGCATTAGTTGATAGTACTTGTGGCTTAAATGCGTTCTTGTGGGCCCCATCTGGTTGTTTTTATTGTAGACGTTGCTATCAATTTAAGTTCTGACACATGTGAAATGTTTTTTTTTTTTGGGCCCTATGCCATAGGGAGTTTAATTAAGTAGATCTGACATGTAGAATTAGACATTCAAGGGTTTGTGGCTACAAATTATTTTAAGTTCTTATGCTCCCTCCGTTTCATATTAAATGAGGTACTTTTCTTTTTAGTTTGTTTCAAAATAAATAACACATTTCTAAATTTGGAAATAATTCAACTTTAAACTCCTTATTTTACCCATTTTACCCTTAATAAGAAGCTTTTATAATCACACAAATATCATGGCCCCACAAAGCTTTACCCTTTAATCTTTTAAGACCACAAATTCCAAAAGTCTTTATTTTTTTCCATAACTTTGTATTCAAGATTCAATAATTTATTCGATATTGCGGCAATTATGGCGATCTTTAGCAAGCTTAATACTATGTGTATAATATCACCTTTTTTGGCAGATCAAGTAAAATTTCAATAAAAGAGAATTCAAAATTTTGAGGTCCCTAGCTAGAGACTAACTTTTGTTATACTAGCACTAAGCCTCTACCATCTATAGGCTTCCTTTATTAATTGATTTTTCTCTCAATGTTCGGTACTTGTATTGTGATCCGACTAAATTTGAAGTCGCGCCAAAAAATACATATTCGGGGGTACGTAAGGTGCTCCCAACTACAGTATTTCATATTCACAGCTCGAAGTCGAAATTTTTGGTTAAAAATGAAGATACACTTACCACTTCACTCCCAATCCTTATTGGTGTCTACAGGCTTTCTAATGCGAGGTGCCAGCCAGTGGCGGACGCACGTGGTGGCAAGCGAGTTCAACTGATCCCGCTTCATCAAAAAATAATACTGTGCATATGTATAAATTACGATTAAAGCTGTGTAAATTTTGTATAAATATTTTATTTGTACCAACTTGAGAACTACTATTTTACGACTAAAGTTATGTATTTCTAAGATTGAACTCGCTTGCACAAAATTATGGGTTCGCCACTAGTGCCAGCTATTGCTTCTTGTAGTAAATGAAATCACTACAACATTTAAGGCCTCCAGCCACCCCTGAAAAGTGTGGCCTAAGATGTCAACAAGTGTAGCATTTGATCAAAGGCAACACTTTACGATTTTAGGCTACGCTTTTAGGGGGGTGGCCTAAAGTATCGTAACCTTTGACTTATGGCCACGCTTTTTACGTGTTGTCGTAGGATCTACGCTTCAAAAGTGTGGCCGATGCACCAAAAAAGCTACACTTTATATTTCCTCTATAGCCACACTTTTATGACGTAAAGCTACAATTTTGAAGTGTGGCCTTTTTTGCTTTATAGACCACACTTTTAGAGCGTGGCTTCTAAAGCAACAGTGATCAAGCATAGCGTCAAATTGCCAGTCTCTATGGTCACATTTTCTAAGCGTGGCAATTATCTATGCTATGAAATAATTTTTAAAATATTTATATTTGCCACAATTGTGTGGTTAAGAAATTATTTTTGCCTACATTAAACTCAGTATTCGCATTTATTTCAAGTATATACATTATGATCTCAAGCATCAAATTAAATAATAAGTATCAGAATAAAAATAATTCAAATGCATATACTTGAAATAAACTTCAACAAAAAAATATAATTTGCATAGTACTATACCCATACTAATAAAGCACTACTACTTCAAGAAGTTCACTAGCAATGAACTATTCAAAACCGAATGTATTTATAACAATAAACGCCACAATCGTTAAAAAAATCTTAATCATTCGCGTCGATAGGTCAAATTCATTTGTGGCCACCATTTCCAATTACATCACCCGCATTTTCCGACACATTCAAAATGAAATTAAAAATTAGAAGAAAACCTATATATAGTATGCATTGGTTATAGCAACATGTCTTATTAATAATTAATGAGGTTTATTTCACTACAAAGCATAACCAAGTCAAACACATAAAAAGAGGTACAAGCCAAAGAGAAGCAAAAACATAAATTAATAACCTGCTTACATCCCAATATCTCAGAAAGCTTTGCCTAGATTGATAACCCCAATAGACAGTTAAGAATAGTGCTTTTCTGCACAAAACACACGTTGTTCATTTTCCTCCCTTCTTAGGACCAGTGGGTATAAGGAAAAAACTAATAAGAGATTTGGTAGGGGTGAGAAATTAATAGCACCTCCCTTCCTAGGACCAGTGGGTATAAGGGAAAAAAACTACTATATGCTAGCATTTTGGCTCCAAAAAGTTGGGATAAAGTTTATGTTTTGGTGAATTTAAACTTATTAAGAACAAAAGGGGATTTGATATTAACTTCTCTGCCATGCCAGTGATAAAGTTATTGATCTTTAAGAGGTAAGAGTTTTATTTTTTAGAGTAAAACCTAACGATTTGGACCATTAAACTTCCTAAGGCTTCACCATACATACCCTTTAACAAAGGATCATTCAAGGGAACCTCTTGAACTCATTCTTGACCAAATGGCTAGAACAAAAAGAACAATGATTTTTTGAAGAGTGTCAGCAGCTATGAACCTGTAGTTCATTGCATAAGGATTGTTGGAAGCAATGAAGTGAAAATATAGCAATGGAATAGCAAAAAGAGCAACAAATTTGTTGATCCCTGAACATTGATCTAGGGTGAAGATTTTTCACCATTTTACTGAACTATAAGCTAAGATCATTGCTATATACAGTGGAACTACAGCAGTGAGAACATTGCAAAGGTCTGAAAGTGATATCATTTTTTTCTTAACTGATGAAACTCAGTAAAAAGACTCAAAATTTATGGGGAATGAGAGAGGTGATATGATATATTTATGAGAATTAAAAGGCAGATAAAGAAGTAAAAGCAAAAGAATAGAGAGTATGATATAATTTATGCTCAAAACATAAGTAAAAGAATTAATCCCCTAAGTTAGAAAAGTGAGGGTGCTCACTGTTCACTACCCATATTAGAGGTGACAAATGTAGAAAACCAAAAGCTAAGTGTAAAAAATTCTTTTCATGAAGAAATAAAAGGCATTGTTAAGAGTCTTTGTAAATCCCAATTAGAATAACACAATTGCATTATATGTATGTTAATGTTAAGATTGTGTATTTATACCATTTGTAAGTCATATTAATGAACTGCTTTTAGCAGTAGTGAGTTAATACTTCTGTAATGACATTCTAACAAGTCAATACAGGAAAAAAGTAAAATACATTTAAAGTATAGGTTCAAAGACAAAAAATTTATCTCCTTGTATAATCGCAACAATCACTTAATTTAATAATAATAGCAATTAAACTCGCTAGAAAATGGACAGATAACAAGGGCCTTCCACTGAAACACAAACATGTTTCAGTGGGAAACATCTAATGGTGGTAGATATCAAACAGAAGCTCACTAACAAAAATTGAATTCTTTTCATAACCAAATACCTTAACTAGATCATGTTTCGCTGAAAAGAGCTAATAGTTTTGTGTGGTAATAAAGAATAACTTGTCTTTTCCTTTAAACAAGTGAAAAATGAACTTATTTTGCAGCCCTTATTATTGCCGCTAGAATTTTTTTTGTACTAGCGTTATCATATAACAGAACCATCAAAAGTAAATAATTTGGGTAAACATGATTTTGTAAGTTAAGATTGAGGTAGGTTTTTGGAAGTGTGAAATATAAATACCTTTTCAAGATTCGGAGTATGAGTTGAGCCAGAAGAATGTGGTAGATTTTGGCCTCTTATAGCTCGTGCACTACTTGCATCAACCGGTGAAGGAATATTAGATCCAGCACACCCTTGCATATCATGAAAATTCAGTTCATGGTTGTTTTGCACCACTTGACTAAGAAAAGATCGCATTTCTTCTCTCAACATTTCCTTCATTTCTTCTTTCAGAGAAGTCATTTCATTGGCATGCTTTTGTTTAAGCTTGGTGATTTCTTCATCTTTTTTCAGAGAGCTTGTCGTCACCGATCTACCATAGCATCTAACCCGACCAGGCTGCTCCTTTCCAAACACAGCCCTCAATGCATCATCTGTTGTTTCTCCGAAACTTTGACGATTCTGAAGTTCAGACTGTAAAAAAAAAATATTACTGCACATCACTTACAAGTCAAGATAGATTGAATACTAAATAACATAAACTAACTTTTATTTTTCCTACAAAAGACATGAAATATTTTCAGGGGTTGATGTAAATGAATGTTGCACTGGAAGCTGTTAAAAGCAACACTTATAAAGAGGAGTGTGATTTAGTTTTAATTTGGCAAATTATATCTTGGTCATGGTAAATCAAGTTTCTTTCCCAACTATGAATTCTTTTGAGAAACTTCAACTTGTCTTATTTTTTAGTAAAGATCTAGGAGCTCTTAATAATAGTATCTTTTTTGAGCTTTCGTTCAAGTGTCTAAAGAACACATACTTCATTAGGAGTTATCTCCTAATGAAACTACAATTTCACTAATTTGTTATTCAATTAGTACAAGATATAAGCACCAGACACATATACAAAACTACATTTATTAAAAATACATGGTTTTAATTAAAAAGCTGAAACTTCAACAGACACACATTCAGTTAACAAGAGGGGCTATATAATTACAAGATCTTAACTTGCATCATGACTTACTATTGCAACTTGAGTATCTGTATGAACTTCTTTTCCTTTCTTTGTACGAGTTGCAATAAACATTTCGGACTTTGATGGTTCCTCGTTGTTCTCTTTGGTTGCACGCTACAAATTAAATCAAAAGAAAGTAAAAGATAAACATTAGTGTATTCCGAAAAAGAAAATGGAAGTCAAAATTTTCATAAATTGTCGAGTAAATGCTACCAATGCTACGCGTATTCTTCAAAAATTAATAGGTCCCATTCGATGCCTCCACTTTTGTTTTTTCTTGTTTTCAGAATTTAATTGGCACATGGCCTAGCACCAAAAGAAGTACATTAGTCAATAAATCAAAAAGAAAAAAAAAAGATATAATGCAACAATATGTTCAAGTGTAGAAATGCACAATTTAATCTCACTTGGACATCTGAATCCTTCCAATACTCAATCAATTGGCGGAATTGAACTTCTGGTATCTCATTCGGACGATTTTGTAGCATATCTTCATCAGTAGCATTCTTATTGAAATATTTCATCTTAATATTTCTCTTGTGTCGCCTCCAAGCATCAGAAGACCGGTCATTACCCACTTCTCTCCTTCTGCTGGAATTATGAACTTGGACTATGCAAAATAACGTATATTTATCTTCACTTAGTAGGAAATATACAAAAAAGTATACATTTAAAAAATTGATTGTTCCTACATTGACATATTCCCACATTCGTCGCTTAATATCATGTGACACAGCATGCCAACTAGTATGCACCAAGGTGATAAATCTTGGATTTCTTGCAATTGTTCCTATAAAGTTGGTCAAATCAGACACTCTCTTGTCAGTTGGTCCCATTGCTTGTCCTTTGTCAAATGTCACCTCCTCTCTTTCTTCAAAACTTCTTGCATGAATATTATTACTTGTCGTTTGCCCTTGAACTCTTTTCTTCTCTAATATCCCTAGATTAATGTAACAACATGACATAAGAAAAATGTTACAATATGTAAAAGAAGTACAAATTTTAAGACATACCATCTGCAGCACTATCAATATTTACATCCTCATCTCTAACAAACTCATCGTCACCAACTCCTGCTTGTGCATCAAAATTATCCATTTCTATTTCATGCTCATCAACAACAGGGGATGACATAAATCTGACTTCATCTACTGGTTGGATATTAGGAGAATTTTCACCACCAACGTGTATCCCATATTTTTTTAGAAATTGATTTAGACTCGTCGACGGTATGACCGAGTTTGTCTTTACCTTTTACAGTTTTGTTGCTCCCGAATATCAAGTTGTTTCTCTCCTTCACCTTGTTTTCTTCCACTCATACGTGAAGTGTTAAGATTTTTTTTTTTTTTGAAGATGACTGGAGCATGTAATTTATTCATTCCTTGCTTTTGAGTTTGCTCCTCCAATTGAACTAACCTCTGTTTACTTTGTCCTCTAGTTGCAATGTTATGTGAAGTGTTCAGATCTTCCCTGGAAGGCGGTTGGATCATTGATTTGTATATAGGCAATTTACTCATTCCTAACTTTTGAACCGATTCATCGGATTCAGTTAACCTCTGTCTTCTTTGTCCTTCTGTTGTTGTAGGCATATTATTCTTTCTTTTAAATCTAAGTGATGCCTGCTCTTTCATAACTTTATCCTTGTGATTACTTGCGAGATTTTCTCTCTTAATTTGAATTTTTTTCGCCAATTCGGCACTTGGTCGGTATTGAAAATCAAAACCTATATTCTTCATTGGACTTTCAGCTTTGTTTGGATTCGAAACCTTTTTCTTTAGAGCTGCTGCTTGATTTATCCTTCATACAAAGAAAAAATTATTTTAGTCTAGCAACTAGTAGGAATACAGAACACTATGCAGAAAATAGACATTTAAGACCAAGCTATCATGAAATATATAATCATTTAACATGCATCTAATAAAAAATGGAAGCTTTTCTATTTCTTAATAAAGTTGAGTACACATCTTCTTCTGAGAAGAAGAAAATTACTTGTATTTTCATTTACTTCATAATATTCAAGAAACTAAATAAAGGAATTAAACTCTTAGCCTTGTGGCTTCACCTGAGCCTACAGCTTATTTGTTGATAGTTTTAAACGGAGCAAAAAAAAGAGACCGTAAAAAGAAAGAACAAGATATAAACTTTCAGCACTCCCTCTCAAATTAATTTGAGAAATGCTAACTGAAGTACTACAGGTTAAAAAATGAAGACTTTAATACAGCTCTAGAAACATTGAATCCCAGCTAGTACTCTCTCGGTCTGAATCGCGTGATCCGGATGACCCAAATAGTCCAACTAAGAAGCCAAGGAATGTATCAGACTATCGTGAGGATTTAAAATCCGAGTTTAGTGCAGGAGAGGGGAAGAACAATAAGGAGATGAATGTTGGGGATGTAGTTGAGAAAATCCAGCCTACTCAGAACTATGGTTTTCATTCTGAAGCCAACCAACTCCCTGATGGAGATGAGGAGGAACTCAAATAGAGGACGTTTAAAGAGCAGTTCAAGAGACAAGTATCTGCTTCAAGTTATGATTCAGCAGATGACATTCTTGATGATGAGGTTATACGTCCAGGGAATGGTGTAATCTTCAATGAATCGATGATGTTGGAAAGAAAAGCAGAATTCCGTCGTTGGAAAGTCCTAAGAGTGAAGTTTTTGGTTCTGAGAAATCAAACAGCAAGGATGTTTCTATCGAAAGGGGCTGGCAGAAACTCTTGGTACTTCACTGATAATCAAATTTCTCCAAGGTACCAAGCAGGAAATGAAAAGGAAGTTGAAGGATTCACAAAGCAAGTTGCAGAAAACCTAGACATAATTAAGACGCCAATATCAGTGAGAACTAGAAGGAACTATCACTGGTGACTAAGGACAGATAGAAGTTTGCAGAGATTATGCGAGTTGGAGTATATATTGTGTGCTTTGTCAATATATTATAGCTTCATATTTTCTTTGTTTTGATGAGATTTTGTAAGTTTGAGCATATATTTTGTGCTTTGACAATATATTGTAGCTTCGTTTTTTGTTTATTTAGTGATGAGCTCTGGACAAATTATATGATGTATTATCAAAACTGCAGGAGGCATTAAATTTTTGTTGATTCTTGAGGGTTAAAATTATGATGCTATGAGCTGCTACTGCTATGAAAGAAGGTAGAACTTATAATATTTTAGTCCATCACACCATCTAGCTTTCAGCAAAGATATGAGCCGGTACATCAGAAAGCTCATAGATAAATTGAGACCACGAAAAGCACATAGGGAATATATTTCAATTGCCACTTTAAAGAATAGATGAACTGTAATAACAACACACAGTAAAATATGAACAAATATCAAAATGAGAATAACTGCAAGTTAAAGTGACAAACAAATCTGAGTTTCTTTTGTTCAAGGCTAAACGGATATAGTTATACCCCATCAATGTGGCAGCTCAATGGCAATCTTGAAGATGTAAAGTCCCCAAGAATTGCTGTATATGTTAAGTACATTTTAATAGCTTATTCAGTCTGTCCTCTACTGTCAAACTACCTTTCCCATTTCAGTTTTGTTTTGTACCTAAGATCACTTGCAGTTCATACAATATATCATGGAAGGTAGTTAACGACAGTAAATCAGACAGAAATCTCAGATAGGAAGATTAACAACTACAAAAATACCAAGATTACACTATTTCAAAGTCTACAAATATATACTCATAAAACACTTGATCAAGCAAATTCCTATAGTAAAGTATAAGTAAATATAGTCACTAGCCTCTAGCACGCTTCTTGCCATGTTGCATCAGGTCAGCAAAAGACTGAAAATCCACACCAACAAACGAGTAACTAGAATCAACGGGGAAAGGTTATATTTTCTTTTCACTTAGCCAATTGAATGATGGAAATTGCTAAGTGAGAGGAACACAAGTTGTTCAGTTACAAAAACAAATAGCATATTCTTCCTAAATAGATAAATAGAGTTGCAGAGATACCTGTTCAGTATTTATCTGCTTCTTCAAAATTTCTAGTCAACAATTTTTTTTAGTTGAATGAGCACCACCTGATAACAATAGAAGAAATATGTATACTTTAGCATATTTTTCAATACTCCAATAATAAGATTAGTGACAAATTCAGAACTATAATTTCTACTTAATCACATTCACTTCCCGGGATATTTAGTGCAAAACTAGAGGACTTAAACCTCTTTTCATATATGATGAAATACGGTTCCACATGCTATGAAACTAAATTGAGGCACACTTAATAGTAACCAAATACTTTAGAAACCAAAAGTGACACCCTAAAATTATATGAGCACAAAATATATAGGCATAAGGAAGAATAAATGTAACACCACTATTTTGCGTTTTACACCTTGCATCACGCTGCCTCGTATGGAATCTATATCCATTAATGAGATACCCAGAATATCTTTTGGCAATTGAATTTGGTCCTATGGATAACTATTTTATCAGATCGGACACATCCTCATGCAAGACACGAGTTTCAAACCATTGAGAGAAAACTTCTATAAATTGCAAATTATATACTATTATGCAGTATACACTTCCTATCAATGGTTGGTTATACACACAAGTTTCTATTACAATGGAGAAAGACCATTAACAAGAACGGTAAAGAACATAATGGAGGAGGTTACGGCAATGCGAGAAAAACTGGAATCATCCATACATCACTATCAATACAAGAAGGATGAGAGTCCAAACTTACAACATGGACATCGAGACTGTGCAGGCCTCATTGGTGTTTATGTCCAGATACAGAGGTCATCACGGGTACAGTGAAACAAATAGGCAATTACACGTACATGACGGCTAACCAAAAGTTCTGGAACAGAACATTTTTTTGGAATACCAAAACTTTAAGATGGGAATTTGGCAAGGTACTATAGTTTGAAGACAACTGATAAAAGTAGTGAATGATATTAGCAAGGAAATCCAAATACATCCAACTACTTCAACATAATAAGAATTCGATTCATACAATGGTTTGTCAACTTAAAGGGAATCCAATCGGCTATAGGAGCAAACAACAGGCCAGGACACTGAATTTTGTGTGCGACGCCAACTGTTTTTACTCTATTTTTGGACAACAGAAGCTCTATCACCAACCTAATTGAGTACATTCGGGAAGATGGAATCTCAACAAAAATAACAAAAGCATGGAACCAACTCAGATACATGACAATCACTACATAAATACATTCGATGTATACTACTTGGTTAGATCAAATTGTACGACTAAGTTTGAGTATCAGTAGCTCAAATTTGGTTATAGGAAATATGTATTACTCTTACCCAATGGGATCAAAGACCACATACAATTTGTAACTTGTTTTGGTTTTTAAAATATATAAATAACTACCCTAGGCACTTTACACAGTGGAATTTAAAAAAAAAAAAAATTAGAGACTTTTTCATGAGATAGGTTTTATCTAAATTAATTTTGTAGAGGCTTGTTCCAGTTCTTTCTTTCTTGGAATTAGCAAATTAAAGAAAACAGAGATTGGTATAATATAAGTATTTCTAAAAGCTTGAGAACTTACAATTCTAAAAGCAATAGAAGAGCAGCAACCAAGGATGAAGCAAACGTAGAAAGAGAAGCAGCAATTGAGGGTATTAGAGCAGCGGTTGCGTGGAAACTGATTTGCTACTTATTCCTGTAGGGTTTTCCAAGCACTATTTTTGCTATGTATTCCTATAGGGTTTTCCAAGTACTATTCAATCTTGGACTTGTGAGAATTGGCGGAATATGAAGTGTAATTTTGGTGGGAAATTTTTTGGGAATTTTTTTATAAGGAATTTTTAGGCTACCCTTGTAAAGGGTGTCATTTAGTATGATAATATAGCAACCGTCCAAAAACGTTGCAATATAATTTAAAAGTGTGGCCAAAAGTTTTATATTTAGGCAACACTTAGAAAATGTTGTCTTTACAATTAAACGGAACGCTTTATAAGTGTTACCTTAAAACCCGTGGCCAAAGACTCTACTCAAATGTCACGCCTAAAAAGTGTTCCTACATATACTTTTGGCAACACTTTTTGAGCGTTGCCTAAATTAATGTGGCTGTAGCCCTAAAATGTTGTAGTGAATATTAGGTATTCTCGAGTTCGAAACATAATTAATGTAGTAAAATATTTGTGTAGAGAAGGTAAAATTATTTTATATGGCATGATCATATATGTAGTGATTTCAATTGAGGAAACGACTTGGAGATAGCCATAACAATCTTGATAAGCCATCGTTTTAAGTCATAGGCAGTTAAATAATGTAAACAAGAGCCAATTTCAAATTAGAAAAATTAATGGTCTGTGGTTGCATTAAATCATCTCTTGACATTAAATTTCAACTTTGATAAATAAGAACTTTCTGAAGCATCAAATAAATATAATTGTTCATTTATTTAATTTCAAAAATATATAAATAAACCACAATAGTGAGTAATTATCCCAAAGTCTACTAGTAATGGAACATGCCAATTGCTTCAATTCTAGTCTTGAGCCACGTTGCAATGAAGTTCTTTTATTCACTGTTTTGCTTAAAAAGAGAGAGAGAGGGTCGAATTATTTAAGTAAGAAGTCAGCAATCTCTCTATAATATATGAGGTGTACATGTTAATATTCTACTATGAGCCCGTTTGGTTTAGCTGATTTAGAGTAGCTGATAAGCATTAGATGCTGATAAGCACTTTTTAGTGCTGAAACTGATTTAAAAAATAAGCAGTTACGTGTTTGGATAAAAGTGCTGAAATTAATAATATGCAGCTGAAGAACTGGGTATACGAAGAGTTTTGTTTTAAAAAGAAGTATTTTAAGGATAGAATAGTAAATATTTTGGTCAAACTTAAAGTGCTTATAAGCTGAAATTTGATAAGTTGGGGGAGACCAACTTATGGCTTTTGGCTTATTTTTGGCTTATAAGCACTTAACTTATAAGCACTTTTAATTTTACCAAACGCGTAGATAAGCCAAAAAGTGCTTATAAGCCAGTTTGACCAGCTTATAAGCTTAGCGAAACACCCTCTATATCACCATAGGAGAGTTCAAGAGTTATAATTTGATGAGTTACGTTCACCATTTATTTTCGAGAGTTCGAAATAAATTCTAGTAATATTTCACATATATATTCATATTTTCTGTCAAAAACGGTAAATTCAATTAGACCCTGTACTTTTACACATTATATTCTCCATCGACCATTATGTATCACCTTAGAGCATACCTAAGATGTTCCACTAGTAATTCCTCAGCAAAAATAAAACGAACATATTAAAAAAAAAAAAAAAAATTAGCTAAACTAACAAAGAAGAACTTAATACCTTGTCTTCATCCATTGTAAGCAGATCAATAAGATCTTCAAGCTACTATTATTTTGTTTTCGCTTATAAATTAAGTTAATTGGTCCAAAGTCAGCTATACAGTATTACTAATAAAAATTCACCCTTGCTTCTTGCCTATGCTTTCACTCGGTGGCGGAGCTAGCCTTTCGGTTACGGGTTTGGCTGAACTTAATAGCTTTGCTCCAAATTCTATACTTGTCTTAAAAAATTCATTGAATATATATAAATTATTACTTTAGAACTCAATAATAACTTTAAAAATTAGAATTCCAAGCTTCAAAACCTAGCTTCGCCTGCTTTCACTAGCTTCTCCATTTATTTATAAAGATGACATGAATAACCAGTTTGTGATGCTACCCAAATATATCTTAATGCCTTTAATCAACGCAATTTGAGCTATTATATTATAGAGACTCGTTGTGTTTGCATACTTTGCTTCTATTATTATTTTTCATTTAAAAATATCTCGTTGACTTGTATTCTGCTTTAGTCACTTCCATTTTTTTCTGTGTCCAAAGCAACGATATTGTAAACGGTCGAAACTAGGTTCGTCCATTGCTTGATCAATCAAGGCTGAAACATGACAGGTCAAAGCTCGAGCTCGGGTTATATCAAACCAAGGCGCGAAATTAGACCGTCGAGCTCGTGACCCAGAGACCGAGCAAGATCGAGGCCGAACAAGATCGAGACCGAGCAAGATCGAGGGAAACTTACCGAGCCAAGTAACGAAAAATCGGAATATTCGTAATCGGCCGAGGATCACGGCAGAAATCTCGGCACATATCAAGAAGAGGCCAATTAATTAGCGAATCATGAGATTTTTTACGTTGTATAGAATTGTACCAAAAGTAGAACAACCCCACTATATAAAGGGGGGTTCTGATCATTCGTAAGACACGTTGTAACACGTAAAGAAAGCAATACACTGATCATTTCTAGTTTCATCGTCTTGTTGTTCAGTTCTAACACTAGTTGAGACTTTTCTTGCCTCGAGAGTGATCGAACTCAGAGACTGAGGTTGTTCAATTTTTTGGTTTGCATTTATTTCATTATCGTTAATTTCAATATTAATTTGTCTTCTTAATTTGTATCAAGTTATATCACGTATCCTTAAAACCGCGTATAAATTCAATTGTTATCCAATTTTAAGGGTAAACAGTTTGGCGCCCACCGTGGGGCTAAGGATAATAGTAAATACCTGGTACAAACTTTAGTAACCTACACTATTTTACACTTGTTATTTGAAGTATCTTTGATTCCAGGACTAAAATGTCAAACTCTCAGTCAGCACCCTACACGTTGACAATGATTTCGGCCACCACGGGCGAAAATGATAACATAGCACCAGGGAACGATGTACCCCCGGTCGGCCTCGATGAAGTTCCGGCTGTAGATCCAATCGACGTCAGCTCACATGTAGCCATCAACGAAAATTTGGCCGTCGATCCCGAAGGAAGCGCCCATGGGGATGTTCGATCAGCCGCTCAAAGCGCACATGGCGGTAAAGATGGGGGGATCGGCCTGCTCGTGATCTTTGAAATGTTGCAGGCTCTGCAGGCAACGATAGCCCAACTCCAAAAGTAGAATCAACCACCGAGCAGGGTCGAGCTCGAGCCATCCCAGGAAGTTGTACACAGGGTCGAATCGGTTTCAAGAAAATCGAACGAGAAAGAATCGGAGACCAATCATGAAGATGCTCGAAGAACTGACAAAACGAGTTGAGTCGGGGGAAAAGAAGATCGAGGCAAACGACAAAAAGGTGGAAACTTATAACTCCAAGGTCGATCAAATCCCAAGGGCACCGCCAATATTGAAGGGATTGGATTCCAAAAAGTTCGTACAAAAACCTTTCCCCCCGAGCGCGGCTTCGAAGCCAATCTCCAAGAAGTTCTGCATGCCCAAGATTCCTAAGTATAATGGAACAACCAATCCGAACGAGCACGTCACCTCTTACACGTGTGCTATCAAAAGGGAATGATCTAGAGGATGACGAGATCGAATTTGTCTTGCTAAAGAAATTCGGGGAGACCCTGTCAAAGGGAGCTATGATATGGTACCATAATTTACTACCTAATTCTATTGACTCATTTGCTATGCTTGCAGATTCTTTCGTAAAGGCACACGTCGGGGCCATCAAGGTCGAAACCAGGAAGTCAGACCTTTTCAAGGTAAGGCAGAAGGACAAAGAAATGCTCAGAAAATTCGTATCTCGATTCTAAATGGAACAGATGGACTTGCCACCGGTCACTGATGATTGGGATGTTCAAGCTTTCACTAAAGGACTCAATGTTCGAAGCTCAGTGGCTTCACAGTAGTTGAAGCAGAATTCGATAGAATACCCGGCTAATACTAGGGCTGATGTGCATAATCGGTATCAATCAAAGATCGGGGGCGAGGACGATCAACTTGGGGCTTCTTCTGGGTCCATTTATCCTATCAGACCCGTAAATAGAATCAAGAGGGCTATTGACCGAGAACCGAGGTTGAACAGAGATCGATATCAGCCGTATAATGGAGATCGTAGGAGCAGCGGATCAGGGCGAAATTCTGCACGAAATGAAAGGAGAAGTGATCGAGGTCAAAGTTCTCGAGGGCTAATGATCAAGAACGGCTTCGATAGACCTATTGAACCCAAAGAGGCACCACGATTATCAGAGTACAACTTTAATGTTGATGCGGCTGCCATCGTATCAGCTATCCGACGCATCAAGGATACAAGGTGGCTCGGCCTTTACAAACTGATCCAACACAAAGGGTCCCAACCACATATGCAAATATCATAGCACACATGGCCACAGAACGGAGTATTGTCGACAATTGAGAGAAGAAGTAGCCCGATTATTCAACAACGGGCACCTTCGAGAATTTCTGAGCGACCGAGCTAAGAAGAATTTCAGAAACGACGGGGATTCTAATAAACAAAATGAACAAGATGAGCCACAACACGTCATTCATATGATCATCGAAGGGGTCGATGTTCCTCAAAGTCCGATGATAAAGCACACCAAAGTATCAATCACAAGAGAATAACGGACTCGATATTACATACCAGAAAGACCTTTATCTTTCAACGACGAGGACGCAGAAGGAATCATGCAGCCCCATAATGATGCACTGGTAATTTCTGTACTCATGAATAAAACTCGAGTTAAACGTGTGCTAATTGATCCAGGTAGCTCGGCCAACATCATTCGATCGAGGGTCATAGAGCAACTCAGCCTACAGGGCCAAATCGTACATGCGGCCCGAGTGCTAAACGAATTGAACATGGCTTGCGAAACTACTAAGGGAGAAATAACATTGTCGGTAAACGTAGCCGGTACAACCCAAGAGACCAAGGTTTATGCAATTGAAGGGTACATGAGGTACAACGCCCTGTTAGGGAGGCCATGGATCCACAACATGAGGGTTGTGCCCTCGACCCTTCATCAGAAATTAAAATTTCCAACACCGGAAGGGATCAAGACGGTCTACGGGGAACAACCCGCTGCAAAGGAGATGTTTTCCGTCAACGAAGTAATTCCAATATCAACACTCGCATCCATAAAAGAATCGGGTTTGAAAGCAAAGCAGAAAGCCAAATAGCAAACACCGGTGTCAGCCTCGACCCAACCGAACATGAATGGGACTGACGAAGACGACGATTACGGGGTACTTCCATCCTTTATGGTCCCCGACGATTCCAACACTACCAAATAAATGGTTGAAGAGCTGGAGAAGGTCGTACTGATCGAGCTTCTACCCGATCAAAAGGTATACCTGGGCACGGGGTTAACTCCCAAGCTCAAGAAAAAACTCATTCAATTTCTTATCGTTAACATGAATTGTTTTGCTTGGTCCCATCTCGATATCACAGGGATCCCAACGGAGATCACTAATCACAAGATGAGCCTGGACCCGAAATTCCATCCGGTAAAGCAGAAAAGGAGACCCCAGTCCGAGATCAAGCATGCTTTCATCAAGGACGAGATAACTAAACTCCTTAAAATGGAGTCCATCTGGGAGGTCAAATACCCGGAATGGTTAGCAAACATATAGTCCCTAAAAAGGAGAACAAACTAAGAATATGTGTAGATTACAAAGATTTAAATAAGGCATGCCCCAAAGATTCTTTCCCTTTGACTAACATCGATCGCATTTTCAATGCCACGGACGACCGCGAGATCCTCAGTTTTCTCGATGCCTACTCCGGGTACAACCAAATACGGATGAACCCAGATGATCAAGAAAAGACCTCTTTCATCACTAACTATGGCACATACTGCTATAACGTAATGCCATTTGGATTAAAAAATGCTGGTGCCATTTACCAATGCCTGGTAAACCGAATGTTCGAACAAAAAATAGGAAAAACCATGGGAGTTTACATTGACGATATGTTAGTTAAGTCACTGCGAGCAGAGAACCATTTAAAGCATTTGCAGGAAACCTTCTGTATATTGAAGAAGTACAACATGAAGCTGAATCCAGAAAAGGGCACGTTTGGAGTCGGATCCGGTAAATTTCTCGAGTTCATGGTATCCAACCGAGGGATCGAGATCAACCCCCACAAGATCAAAGCTATCGAGGATATCACGGTATTGGATAATGTGAAGGATGTACAAAGGCTAACCGGGCGCATTGTCGCCCTGCGGCGATTCATCTCGAGGTCCTCCGACAAAAGCCATCGGTTTTTCTCATTACTGAAAAAGAAAAACAACTTCACATGGACCCCAGAATACCAACGGGCCTTAGAAGAACTTAAGCGATATCTATCAAACCCGCCATTGCTTCACACACCGAGGGCAGACGAACGACTATACTTGTATTTAGCAGTATCAGAAATAGCGGTAAGTGGAGTCCTAGTCCGTGAACAAGGTATGTAATTTCCAATTTATTATGTTAGCAGGACCTTAGGCGAGGCCGAAACCAGATATCCTTACCTTGAAAATTGGCATTCGCTTTGCTAAGTGCCTCTAGAAAATTGAAACCATATTTTCAGTGTCATCCTATATGCGTTATGACAACCTACCCATTATGAAATATAATGCATAAACCCGAACTCTCGGGACAATTTTCCAAATGGGCCGTTAAAATCAGCGGGTACGATATCGAATATCAACCCCGAACAGCCATTAAATTTCAGATTTTGGCAGATTTCATGGCCGACTTTGCGCTGGCCCTAATACCTGAAGTCAAAAAAGAGTTATTAGTAAACTCCAGGACGCCTTCGGGAATCTGGACCCTCTTTACGGATGGCGCATCGAACGTAAATGGGTCCAGACTTGGCATCGTACTGAAGCCATCCATTAGAACTGTGAAGTTGACTAACAACGAGGCCGAATATGAGGCCATGATTGCTGGTGTCAAACTGGCCAAAAGCTTGGGGCGGAGGTGATCGAAGCTAAGTGTGACTCCCTCCTTGTAGTGAACCAAGTTAACGGAACATTTGAAGTTAGAGAAGAACGAATGCAAAGGCACCTAGATAAGTTATAGGTAACATTACATCGGTTCAAAGAATGGACTTTGCAATACCTCGAGATCAAAATAGTGAGGCCGATGCCCTTGAAACTTAGGGTCGTCGGCCGAAGACGACGAGCTCAACTCGGGGGCAGTCGTACAACTCACGAGATCAGTAGTAGAAGAAGGTCACGCCGAGATAAACTCTATAAGATTAACCTGGGATTGGAGAAATAAATACGAAGAGTATTTGAAGACCAGAAAACTTCCCTCAGATCCAAAAGAATCGAGGGCCTTGCGGACAAAGGAAGCCAGATTCAGCTTGTCCGATGACGGAACCTTGTTCAGAAGAATGTTTGATGGCCCTCTAGCAATATGTTTGGGACCGGGAGATACCGAGTATGTTCTAAGGGATGTTCACGAGGGCACCTGTGGAAATCATTCGGGCGCCGAATCATTGGTTCAAAAAGTGATCAGAGCCGGCTATTACTAGATCGACATGAAAAAGGATGCGAAAGAGTTCATACGAAAATGTAACAAGTGCCAAACATATGCTCCGATGATACATCAACCCAGGGAACTGTTGCATTCGGTCTTGTCGCCATGGCCATTCATGAAGTGGGGAATGGACATCGTCGGCCCTCTTCTATGGGCACCGAGTAAGGCTCAATTTATTTTATTTATGACTGACTATTTCTCTAAGTGGGTTGAAGCACAAGCATATGAGAAGGTCAGGGAGAAGGAAGTCATCGACTTCATTTGGGACCACATCATATGTCGGTTTGGGATCCCGTCCGAAATTGTATGTGATAACGGGAAACAGTTTATCTGCAGCAGAGTGACCAAGTTTCTCGAAAATCATAAAATCAAAAGGATCTTATCGACACCTTATCACCCTAATGGGAACGGACAAGCCAAATCGACCAACAAAACTATAATCCAAAACCTTAAGAAAAGGTTGACCGACGCCAAGGGAAAATGGGAGGAGATCCTGCCCGAAGTTCTTTGGGCATATCGCAGAACTTCGAAGTCCAGTACCGGGGCTACCCCGTTCTCATTGGTTTATGGCGCCGAAGCTCTAATACCGATCGAAGTCGGGGAGCCAAGTATCAGATTCCGATATGTAACAAAGGAATCAAATGACAAGGCCATGAATGCGAGCCTGAAGTTGTTGGATGAAAGGTGTGAAGCCTCCCTTGTTCGATTGGTTGCGCAAAAGCAACAAATCGAGAGGTATTAAAATTGAAGGGCCAATCTTCGATACTTCAATGTCGGAGACTTAGTACTAAGGAAGGTCACACTAAACACCCAAAATTCGAATGAAGGAAAATAGTGTCTAAACTTGGAAGGACCATAACAGATTCTCGAGGTCACAAGGAAAGGATCCTATAAGCTCGAGATGATGAGCGGAGAACAACTACCAAGCAATTGGAACGTAACTCACCTAAAACGATATTACTGCTAAGGTATGACCCCATTTCATTTCCTTTTGTTTTCAGACTAACACTTGTAGGTGGTCGACAAGAAGCGGCACGAAGTCTTTAGGTCTGAAAGCACACGTTGCACTCTTTTTTCCTTGAACCGGTTTTGCCCCAAATGGGTTTTTCGGTAAGGTTTTTAACGAGGCAACAGTGGTGTTGATACCCAATTTTTTCCTCATACTTTTAAAACATATATATATACTTTCAAAATAGTATATTTGCATCATCATTTAGTTTATAAACCCATACAAGCATTTTACATAATTTTCCATGATTTTTAGAAGCCCTAAAATAATTTTCTTCTGCATTTTTATTGTATAAATATTAAATAATTATCCTTCAAATTATTTTTAGGATCGAAACTTATTATTTACACCAACATGCATATTTTTAAATATTTTACTTTATTTTTTCATAATTACATTTGCATTTCTAGGCTAATTGCACATTTTTGCAATAATAGCCTATATTCATGTATAATTACGTTATTTATGCAAAAAATAACTTTTTATATTTTTATAATGTTAAGTTATTATTTTAATCATTTTAGTGCACAAATAATATTTTTTTATTTATTAATTAATTTATAAATTATTTTTTGCTAAAATATTGGGTATTTAAAAACTAGCCTCACACTAAACCTATTTTCAGGACCAAACAATGGCCCAAAATACCTAATACACTGGCCCAAATACCCCAGCCCAAACCAAATTAATCCAACCCATAACCCGGTCGCGACCCGTTTCTAATAACCCAACCCAACTACCTTTTAATCGTGGATGTTGATCTTAGAGATCAACGGCCCGTATCAAGCCCTCCCTTTTAACTACCCAAACACCCAACCCTAATCTCATTCTCCCCGGTCCGCCGCCCTAATATCCCTCACCTCCTTTCTCCCTCCTAAGATCCGCCCCTAAATCCTCTCCTTATCCCGTCTAATATGGGATCCCATGGCTACTACTTGCCATATATGACCTCCTCTTGGTACTGGTTACTCTACTATAGTGCTTGCCTAAACATGGCAAGCAAATCTCATCAAAATCGAACCAAAATAAGTTCAAATCACTGATCTTTCTGTTATTCTATCTATGTTCATCCTTTGTTCTATTGTGAGTACGAATATTTATGTATTTTTGTTGATTCTTACTTACCCTAAAACTAGGGTTTACAGATCTCTTCAAATCAAACCAAAATTGGTTCGATTATCTGATTTTGAGTATTATTTGTGTCTATATTCATCCTATGCTACTATTTTTGTGTATATTTAGTTGATATTTGTTTTTCCTAAAAACTAGGGTTTACCGGCTTCTTCTCCTAACCTGATTTTATTTGATTTATGTATTATTCTTTCCTTTTATGGTTTGATTGATTGTATTTGCTTACTTATGTGTTGATTTTACCACTATATAAACCCATTCCCTTTCCCTTTTTCTGGACAGACGAAAAAATCACTAAAAACTGAGGTTTCTACTCTATATTTGTTAACTATTCTGTTCTGTTTGGCTCTTGGCCGGCTAAAAGCCAAGGCCACCAGATTTCTACTTTTCTGACCATCTCTTGGGTGTGTAACTGCCCTAGGTTCTTGAAACCTTTGGGAACTTGACACATTTGAGACTCTGAGTCCCTACTGCTGCTCTTTTCTTGTTTATTGAACAATCACTGGTTAGTTTCCAAACCCTCGCAATGTTCATTCTATTATGTTAGCATGTTCTCTGAAGTTCATGATCTTAATGCATTCCCTTGACTCTCTTTATGTATGATTCTTCCTATAAATGCTAGCCTAATAATATTTTTGCACCTAACTTAGTTAATTTGGACAGAATGAAGCATATATAGTTTGGTGTTATTGATAAGCCGAATTTTCTGCCTTGATTATATGGTGTAATCCATGTTCTCTACCTAATCCCGTAATTCTAGTGATTAATTGATGTTATTAGCATGTCCTAACTTGTTTAAGACCTTTACTCTAAGTGTAGTATGCTCCTATGACTATGGTTGCCACTCTATGTGTTCTTGCCATGTCCAATTTTATACCTCTAACAACCTGTTGTCCTATAAATTAATCCTCTTTGACTAATACCCTCTATGATATCTAATCCTGTTTGTACTATACTGTTTAATCCTGAGTTTGGCATAATCTGATCCGTTAAGTTCTAAATTGGTTGCATTACTTGGTTTTACTAGTCTAATGCCCTTGCCTGTTGACTTTGCAATCCCAGGCTCTTTGTTTCTTATCATATGTCACCCTTCCCAATGTGTTAGTTTGCTTCTTGAGTTCATTATGTGATCTTATAGTGTTTGCAAATGCTTTTCCAAACCTATTACTTTATTACTGTTTTTCATTGATTGTTTCTTGTTATGAATCTAATTCTGGGCCGGCTGAAAGCCAAGCCCCCCCCCCCCCAAATCTCCTCTATCAACCTCCCTAGTGTGAGCACTTCTCTGGGTCCATTTTGAGACCCTTGTGAATTCTGGCACACTAGGGTCTAAGGTTCTTTGTCACTTTGTCCTAATTGCCCTACTCTGCCCGTTTTCACCTACTGAATAAACCAATTGGTTGGTGTAAATGGCTGTTGATCAGCTCTGCCTACTGGGTTTTGGCTATTTTGTGTGTAAATGAAGATTGTTTTCTTGGTTTGATTGGCTATAACTTCTGGGCTGTGGTGAAGCCTGTTGGATATGAAATTGAAGGCCTGGCCGGGCTGGGTATACTTTGGGCATGTCTTAGGCCCTGATCACACCCAAATATGCCTTATAAAAAGGACAAAGCGGTCGCTGCAAATATATTCCGGTTAACAAGTCCGAAGTCGAATCCCACAGGGAATTAACCTATCAATCACAGCTAATGGACTTGCACAAATTCACGTATTCAATCTTCAGAGTATTTAAATAATAGGTTGGATGTTTACTAACTAAATATTGTGTAAATGAAAATGCAATAATTAAGAACTAACTATTAACGGTTTGTAGACAAGAATGGGAATGATCTGAGGTTCTGATTTCCCCTATTGTCGAAATCCTTTCCGCTACGTTTGCTATAAATTTGCCTAAGTCCTCTCTATCTATCATGAGCACTCTGACTGTTGTAACTCTCTCCCGAGCAATTACAACAATATACTAGACATATTCTCCCGAATTACACTGGCTAGCCTTAACTACAGTTCACCTAGATCGCACCCAAGGTTTCGTTATCCCTAATCCCACCTTTAAACCCTTCGTATTAATCCCTCATATACATTAGGAGTGGTGATGTCAAACAACTACCTAAATATGCACTCTCTCCAGAGTAATGCACACTAAATAGGAATAGTTAATTGAGCGCCCTTCAATCAACAGCAATAAGCATACAGTTGAACAAATAAAGAGAAATACTATGGCCAATCTATATTAACGTAACGAGAAAATCATCCTTCAACAAGTTCCATCAAAACCTTAGATTATGAGTTTAGCTACTTATACTCATAGTAACAATATCCAAAGTAATTTGCATAATTAAATTACAGAGTAACGACAAAGAGATGTAGAAATCAATGATTCCAATTCCCAAGTAGTGTTCCACGAGCTATTCTTGCCTCCGTTTGCAAAAGTCCTTCCAAGTGGCATTTTGGGTCTATTTATATGTTTGGGACAAGCCCTAAATGTGTAGGTCAACTCCTAGTCAAGCTGAGAAAAGATTTAAGCCTTCAAAAGTCAGATTGGACCTAGCCTTATGTCTGGCGTCACCAGGCTAACGCCAGCCTCAGCTTGGCTTTAAGCTGGCCGCCAGGCTAACACCTGGCTAGGCCTGGATTTAAGCTAGCGTCACTAGGCTAATGCCTGGTTGGGCCTGGCTTTAAGCTAGCCTCGCCAGGCTCAATCTTGGTTGAGCTGGGTTTGGCCTGGCTTCTCCTTTTCACCGTTCTCGAGCGCACTTTCGAAGTTTAAGCATCCCTTTAGCTTTACTTTCATTTCCAATGCACGTACACATAAAATAGACTCCATTACGCTCAAATAAAGTGTAATTTAACATTAAAGCATATAAAACGCGAGGCATATAATGTGCTAAACCATGAATTATAGCCACACATCAGGCCCACTATAGTTATTTTGTAACTTTGTAATTTATTTCATTCTTTGGGCCTGTAATAATGCTATTATAACAATTGGGGTGTTAGTAAAATTGGGAAAATGGGTCTATTATAATGATTACATGAAACGGATAGAAATCCTACCTATAGGTGTTTAATCTATTCAAACATGTTCTGCTCCTATGTGTTGTTAGATAACCTGCCTATAGGACCTGAGCGTTCAATTCGTTTAACATATTCTGCTTTGACATATTTTGTTAGATATCATGCATATAGGAAATAAAATGACAAATCTCTCAATTTGCATAATTGCAACATATTCATTAAACACCAATATTCATCTAGAAATCATGCCTATAAGACTTTGATTGGCTAATTCACTATTGTTACTCCCTCCGTTCCAATTTATGTGAACTTGTTTGACTGGGCATGGAGATTAAGAAAAAATGAAGACTTTTGGAATTTGTGGTCCTAAAAAAGTCAAAAAGGGGCCCAGAGTATTTGTGTGGTTATAAAAGCTTCTCAGTAAGGGTAGAATTGTAAGTTTAAGCTAAATTGTTTTCGAATTTAGAAAGGGTTCATTCTTTTTAGAACGGACCAAAAAGGAAATAGGTTCACATAAACTGGAACGGAGGGAATATTATAATTGCTCACTTAGGAGACATGCCTATAGGAGCTAAGTATAAAAATCAGTTTCAATCGCTAATCGTTAGAAATCCTGCGTATAGGGCAATACCAATCGCCTTAAAGTGTTAATATCGAATTTTCCAAACACTGCTTCATTGCTTAACTCTACCACTATTAGAAAGCATGCCTATAGGATCAAACTGGGTATTCTAAGTATTTCCAATGGTCGTCACTGCCAACTACTGTGTAAATCACCTAGAAATCATGTCTATAGGTTTAATCACTTATAATCTGTAATTTCAATAATCAGTATGCAATACCAGATTCTCTAAACTGTATAGTTGTTTAATAATCACGTCTATAAGATTTCACCTTGCATCTGAAACTGCCTGCACGAGATCACATAGAAATCATGTCTATAGGGCTTAATGGCTTTAATATGGCTCAATTCTGAAACTGTCTAACGCTTAATGTGAGAATTTGCTCGCGTGCATTTGTTGTCTAAGTGTGGAGGCTAACTTGAGACCTTAATTGATTTTACATGAAGTCCAACTTGTTTTGTATGTCACCTAGTTTTATCATTTTTGAGCAGCCCAAGTTAAGTCTAGAACTATCCAAAATAGAGGTCCAAACGCCTCCTGGGCCATAGGCATGGGACGGGTAGTGCACGCATAAGATACGATTTAGAGTCAATTAGTGCGCTCTCGGTAACAAACTTATAGATAGTAATAGGGTAGCAGGAGATGATAGTCTGTGCCCGCTGAACAATACGAGTAACACCCCACCTTGACGGAGTTACAAAGTATTATTTATGTTGCACGGGGTGATCCTTTAGGCTAAAAAACATGGAACCCATCTTGTCTTCAAATCAAGTGTTTGTATTTATTCTAAGTCCTTGATAATAAAACTGCCCAAACTTCTTGTTTCTCTCTGTCTTCATTTAGCTGACTAATTCATATAATTTGAGTTCGACCGGGACCCACGGTTGTGGACCTTGAAGAGTGCCTAACACCTTCTCTTCGAGGTAATTTGAGCCCTTACCCGATCTTTGGTGACCCAAATTGGTTTAACCAGAGTTATCTGCAAATAGGTGTCCTAACGCACCTCAAACCCATTAGGTGGCGACTTTCTCTTTTAACACCTTCCTTAAAAGAGTTGTCACGTGTCGAAATCCGATTTCGCAAGAAAAAGGGGAGCGACAGCATGGCGACTTTGCTGGGGATATTTCTAGGCTCTTGCCATAGCGAATTTGATTTGTATGAATAAGTCTTCTCTGACAAACGTGTCTTTTATTATTTTGTTGTTACATGAATATCCCACTCCCGTTACCCTTTTATTGCTACCTGTACACCCTTTTTCCCGTTTTCCCTTTATTTGAATTCGCAAATCTCTGCTCAATTTGGTCATAACATGCATTTTCCTTTATTTCTGTCATGTTTGCTTGCTCCAAGACATTTTTTCTAAAGAATTGCTACATCATGTCTCTCCCCGCCCTCACTCCCTCGTTTACTTTATTACAATTTCCACATTGCGCGAACTAACTTTTTTCTTGTTTTTCCTTTCTTTTTATGCTTTTACGTTTCATTTAATATTGCATTTATTGTTTTCATCATGCAAAATTGTTTAATCTTTGCATAAAGCATGCTCCACATCATATTTCACTCGTGCGTAATTAATACCATAGCGGCGCTTGATGAGTGTCCGCGCTCTTCCTAAATCACCCTTTAAATTTGGAAAGGCTTATTTGCGGTAAAAATAGTCAATCAGCGGTGTAGTCGACGGTTCCGTGCCTTTCCCTCTCAAGTTGTCCGCTTGAGGGTACCGGTATAGACTCTTCTAGAAAACCCCACTCTAATATTAACTGTGCATGCATCATGTCCAAACCTAGTATGAGTTAGAACGATGTCCGCGTAATAACTTGCTAAGGCAAGCCTTGTCCAAAGTCCACTGGAATTTCCATAATCCCAACGGACAAGTCACGGTCTGTGCATTATTTGGAGAAAACATGCAAATATGTTGATCATTGATGTGTAAATAGGCAAATCCGGAGGGGGAAAGGGATAACTTTATTTGTTTTGCAGAAATGAGGCACGAAGTCCCCAGGTTCGGCATGGTTCAAAATATCCCACCTTTACTGCTGGATTGGTGGGAAAATCTCTCACCAAGTGACAAAAATCATGTGAAAAGGGTCCTCGAAAATTTACCTTCCTTTTTAGACATTCAGCCAAACAATGCATTAATTGATGTCGCCACCATGTTTTGGGATGAGAAGAGAGTTGTCTTCCCGTTTTGGCGACATAGAAATGACTCCCCTTTTAGAAGAAATAGGAGGCTTCGCTGGGCTCCCATGGGATAGCCCTATTTTTTTTGGTACCCGAAAATCGCACTTCTCGAGGTTTCTTGAAAATGATGGGTTTTAGGAAAAATAATGAGTTAGTCTGTCTGAAGAAGTCTTACATACCATTCGATTTCCTTTATGAGCGTTATGGGCACAACAAGTCATATCGCCTTTATCATGATGAGTTTGCCATCACTTCTTTGGTTTGGACTCACCTCCGAGTTTTTGTATTCATTGTCTGCTTTCTGGGGATGCTGGTATTTCCAATACAGGGAGAAAGGATCCACACTCGCCTAGCTATGGTCACTAAGACCTTAATGCAGGGGATTGAGGGGCAAACTTACACTATTGTCCCTATGATTTTGGTTGAGATGTACCGAGCTTTAGACCGTTGCAAAAAGGGTTATAGGCATTTCGAGGCTTGCAATCTGTTGCTGCAAGTATGGCTGTTGGAACACCTTCAGAGAGGAGAATACTGTCAAGAACTTCTGCGATGACCATGGAATGACCACATAGCCTATCACCATTCGAAAAGAATGACTTTTATCCCAAACAGGTTTGCGCAACCAGAAAACGTTGTAAGCTGGGTACATTTCATCAGCAATCTGACTAATGACAAGGTACATTGGATGTTCGAATGGTTCCCTAGCAGTGAATTCATCATTAGGTCGAGAGATACTCCTCATCTAGTGCTAATCGGATTGAGGGGGATCTATCCTTATGCTCCTATCAGGGTTAGGAGGCAAGCTGGGAGAAAGCAGGTTATACCACGAGTTTCCAAAATGGTTTAGTACATAGAAGACTTCTAGGGGAACGCCATTCCATTCAAGTTCGAGGCACAACACATGTGGCATCAAATGATCATTGTAGAGAAAGATAACATCGAGCCAGATCGGTATCACACCGGCCATGTGTATTTCTATCCATTATGGTTGGTAGATGATATAGCAAGGGATGTCAAGCCAGGGATTAATCTGAAAAATAGGGTTATAGACGATGCTGCTGAAGCACAAGTCAAATGCAGGATGTTGCACAAAAGGGTTTTCGAGTCTGAAGCCAGGCATTTGGAACAACATAAAGTGGACATGGAAGCAATCAACGAGTGGAAAGATTTGCTACTAAATCAACAGAAAGGCTGGAATATTTGGAGCAGGGGTTGATGGAGCTTGAGGTAAAGATGAGGAAAAGGATCTCGGACTGTCAAAATGCAGAGGGTAACGAAGGAGGGCATTTAGCAAGGGCGTATCTACTGCTGGACATGCGCGACCTTGGAAATCTGATCGATGGAGCAAAGAAGGCCAAGCATGGAGAAGGTTCCTCTAGGACCAAATAGATTAGGAATGATGTTTTACTTGCTTTCTAGACTCGTTTTAGACTTTGGTTGTAATAAGGCAAATGCCATTAGTGACTCTTTATAATTACTATCATCTAGTAGAGATTTGGTTCATTTATCATACTAATGAAATGACGCTGTTATTGGCATCGATTTTCTCCAAATCTATATGTCGCTTAGGACTACCTCGGGCACAATGAGGTCCCCAAACTAGGACATGAATCTATAATTCCGCAATATGTGTTTAAATACCGCAAATATCCCTTTAATGCTCCTTAATAACTTGTTTACCTTTTTGTTTTCTTCTTTTGTTTGTTTGTTTATTCCCATCCCCTAAGGTTGGTTCGTGCATACTGGTATCATCGGCATATCATACCAGATCTAGAGGTCCTCCACCTCCTCCTTCTCCAAGTAATCCTAAAAGCAAGGGAAAAGATAGAATGGATGATATGAGCAGTATCGGGAAAGACAACGCTACACATGCAGAGAATGTCGAGACTTCGGATGGTCGGAGTATTCCGGCACAGAATGACTTGGTCTTACGGTTGAATAGAAAATACTGGAGCCACAAGGGAAACTTGAGCAGGTCCGAAACTTGGCAAACCTTTCCCTTACCTTGAACGTCCACGACGTCAACCAACAAAATACCCAAAACCCAGCACCTCCCCAAAACACACAAAACCAACAAAATCCTCATGCACCTCATCAGTATGCCACACCTCCTCAAAATCCTAATCCTCCGCCAATACTGACGCCCCACAACATCATCACCATCCAACCCAGTATCCATAAACGACCACCTACCACACTCCTCAAAACGCACCACAACCTACCCTTGATCCCCAAAACTCAACCAACGACCATCACTACTCCTAAATTCCTGGAGTCCATCAAAGCAACCCCATATACGTGGAAACCTTACCCCATGTCGCGCCCCCTTTTTCCTCGCGGAGTCCGGGTTTCGACATCTTGCGACAACTCCTTTCCCTTTTGGTATTGGGTAAGAGATTTGAAGAGTCGCCACCTAACGGATTAAGGTGTGTTAGGGCACCTAAAGCAAATAACTCATGAAACCAATCTACATCACTAGAGATTGGGTAAGGGCTCGAAATTACCTTGAGGGGAAGGTGTTAGGCACCCCTCGAGGTCCACAACGGTGGGTCCCGGCCAAACTCAATTAAGCGAATTAGTCTTATGGGAAAATAAACAATTTAGACAAATAGATAATCACTTTAAAACAAGAATTAAAGGGGTCCTACGTTTTTTAGCCTATAGGATCATTTCCATGCAATACTTGGTAACCTTCCCCAAATTGGGGTGTTACACATAGCATTAGCGCACAGGTCATCATTTTCTTTACTACCAAATTACTATCTTTCAGTTATTACCTAAGCGTTCCAGTAGCTTTTAATGCGTACCTTATGCGTGCACTACCCGTCCCTTACCTATAGTCCTGGAGGTGTTTAGGACTTTTATTTTTGGATGGATCTAGACTCGCCTACAATACTTAAAAATGAGAAACTAAGCGAAAAATAAAATTCAAATAGGACTGTCACATAAGGAGCAAATAAAGGCTCATATTAACCTCCACAAATAAACAACAAAAGCACACAAATCAAACAAGCATTTTGTCAATTTAAGACCCTATAGGCAGGATATCTAGATGAGCATAAACAGAATATAGCATAACAACTTTATTAGAGCGAGCAGCAGTACCTATCAGTTTGCTTACTGATTTTTGTTAGTATTCTGAATCTGGGCATGTTCCAAGCAGCAGAAAATCCACAGTTTTTCTTTTAAACCCAGAATTCTTAATTACCCTACAGGCTTGCCTAAGTGAGGACCAAAGCAGAATCATATAGACATGGTATCTAAACCAGTTACTGATCTTAACAAACAGGTTTTTATCTCTTTAGATCCTATAGGCATGCTTTCTAATTTATAGAATCAGTTAGCTCTTATAAACATGATTTCTAGATGTTTGGACTGATTTATCTGTTTCCTATAGACATGATATCTAAATTGCAGAAACTGATTTTACTTTGGTTTCCTATAGGCATGATATCTAAGTGGGCAAAGACGTTAACAGGATGTCATACAAGTTTAGTAATTTACACAAAGAAGATCATATATACATGATCTCTAATGCACATTGAGATTGGAAATATGCGTGAAACATGGGTTCTTGATGCAGAATTGATAAACAACCTATAAGCAGTATTTCTAGGATGCCAAGTATGAACTCCAGATTTCAAACGATGAGACAAGATCCTATAGGCATGATTTCTAGGCGAGCAGTAACATTCACACAATAACCTATGAGCAGGATTTCTACTCGAGTTTGAACAAAGATATATAAAAATCCCTCCCCGGCTTTTACTAATAACCCCATATCTGTTTTTACAGGAAATATTACGTTATTACAGACCAATATGAATGAATTACACAAAGCTATTTGTTACACTATAGGGGGCCTTAGCAGCCCAACATAAACCTGAGAGTCAGGCCTTCAACACAACAGTCTTGAAACAGTAGCAAGATGCACAACACCTTAAGTTATGCTTCCAGTGTATCAAAGTTCCCAAAGAGCCTCAAAGACCTCGAGCAATGCTCACACTATATCCATACATTCAGACAGAATTCATAAGAGATTGGAAACCAGCTCCAATGTGTCAGAGTTCAAAGGAGTCTCAAGGACCCTAGGCAGTGCTCACAATGGAGGTGGTAGGAACCTAGATAATTAAGAATAGAAGTTTGAAAATAGCATATGTAAGGGGAAAGGGACAGTTTTAGAAAACAGTTTGGTTTTTAGGAACAAATAGTTGAAGCCATACCCAATCCAAACGCATTTCAAGTAATTGTAGTAAAACTTTCAAATTGCAAGACTACAAACAGAACAGAGTCCATATTTAGCAGATTGGTATCAATTCAGACATGGATAATATACCAGTATTAAGGCAATCACAACAATGGCATAAACACTTGGATTACAGACAAAACTGACCACATATATTGGCAATACCTAAACCTGTTCTGAATAGGGAGCATACGACTGAATCCATCAAGATTTCACATTACTAAAGATTACCTAGTCCATCAATTATCACTAGGTGGGACCATGTAGGCGTATATTAAACAGAAGCATGCTGAAGTTTGAAATAACCAAGCAAACAATATATTAATCTAGAAAGAAGTAAACAGAAATCATGGGCTAGACATGCTAAGGTAAACTAACCACACAAGCATATAGAGCAGAGTAGGTTAGCAGGGATTAAGGCATACTAGTCAGAAAAAATGTAAACATATGGTGTGAGCACGTGATTTTTGCCCTATATTAATTACTCCCATAAACTCAAAACAAAATAATTGCTTTAAGTGTTTGCAATTTTGTGGATTTTCGTGGCATTTTCCGTTAATTGTTTGCATTTTTGTCTGTGCATTTTAATCAATGAAAAAATACAAAAGTGTACACTGCATTTGCATTTAGGGTTTAATGTTGTTTTTTAAAAATAATTGGTAAACTAGTGTTTTGCAAAATTGGAAAATCTCAAAAAATGATTTATTTTAGCATCGTTTAATTTTTAGTTTTGAATTTTGTTAGTTTTCCTTTAATTTGGTATTTAATTAGTTATGATAATTATATAAGTTAATTAATGTAAGTTGGTAGGATAATTTGGGTTAGGAATTAAGTTAGGTTTTATTTTTGTTTTTAAAAGAAAAATGAATTAAAAAGAAAGTTGAAAAGGAAAAGAAAAGGAAAAGGAATTAAAGAGAGAGAAGGTTAAATTGGGCCAAATTTTAGTTTTAAACATTCAAGCCCAAACGGATTTCACCCCATGAACCCTCAGGCCCAAATTTTCCACCCCTAACCCGCAGCCCAATTGCCCCACCCGGTCCGATCTCGACCCTAGATGAAACGACACCGTTTTAGGCCAGATTGAATCAAAGCCCTCGAGGTTCTTTTGATCGAACGGTCTTCAACTGGGGTGGGCTTAATATTAATATGTCCGAACTCCACCCCCCCCCTCTTTCACTCGTCTCTCTCACACCCCCCATCAGAGACTCTCCAAAGCCCTAGCCCGCCGCCCCCATTTCCACCACCTCAAGGTGGCGGCGCCGGTCCCAATCACCACAAAAGTAACACCCCTGAACCCCCTTTTCCCCCTCATTCCAAAAAATCAACTCCATCTCCTCCGAATCCTCACGAACCTCCTCGAATCATAGATCCTAAGTTCAAGCCCGAAAACTTTCAACTCAGTTCTTGTTAAACCTGGTGGCATGCATCGATCTAGGATGGTTGATTCACTTCAACTCTGATGCACTTCGCTCTTGCTCGACAGAGAAAAACGAATAGCACCAGTTTCGTGTGAGTCAAAATACCAAGTGTCTTTAGAGTTTCTGTGGTGAGTTGTTATCTCATTTGGTGTTATCTTTTTTTTGGTCTCATTCAAATTAGCGTCCCTCTCCTCGTCCCATTCTTTTTATATAATCAGAGCTTTGGTCCAATTCAAGGGTGATCCGTTTTAATCCTCACTGTTTCCTTTGTCTTTCTAAGTATGCTTTCCAGCCTTGTTGAAATCATTCAGGTTTTGATTGCCTATAAATTGATAAATTTTGTCTAGTTAGTCACTTAATTAACTGGGCCTAATTTGTTTACATTATTGTCTATTTAGTCACTTATTTAACTGAGCATAAATGAGTTTAAATTCTGATAGCCGCTTAGCTTCTTTTCAATCTGATTGCATTTTAAGTAGTTTCTGGGGATTTTCTTTTGGGATTTTTGGGCTAGTCCTTAAAGTAGGAATCCTTCTTTGATTCTAAGTGGGCTTCCGAAATTCAAAAGCTTTCAAAGGGGCATGGGTGGGGATTAAATTTGGGTCTTAAGGGTAAAATAACAGGGCATTCGGGGGTAATTTAGGAATTGTAGAGTAGAGAATCTTGGATAACTGCTTAAAGAAGTTCCTAGAAGCTTCTAGCAGGGGTTGATTTTAATTTTGACACTATGACTTGGCAAACAAGTCATAAAATCAGGGACCTAAGGGGTAAATTAAAATCTGAAAGGTTGCCCTATTAGCTTGCCTATAAAGGCACTCTTTCTTGCCTTAGAAGGCAGACCCGAAGAAATTTTAGAGCCTAAAATTGGAGATTTTGAGAGCAAAAAACACACAAAAACCAGACGGCTAAAAATACAAAGAAAAATAACTGTTCTATTGGAAACTTTTGGGGGAAATTCTTATAACATCGATTCTGAAACAGTTTTAAGCGACTAAAGGCAGGAAAATGAGCTGAATCTGCTGGTATTCGAGTTTTCTGGTTCACTTTTGATTGGATTTTTGTTCTGAGCCTTATATGATATCACTGTGGGTTCAGAATTGGAGTTTTCTTTTGGTCTTGAGTTGAGTTTGGTATTCGGGGGTTGATTTCAACTTGGATTTGAACTGATTTGACCTGGGTTTACTGTTCTATTGGCTGTTTTGCTGCTGAGTGTCACTGCTTTGCACTATTGATCCTCTCATCTCTTTATTGTTTTGCTTGCCAGGTATTATCCAAAAATCTCATGGACATCACTTGATGTATAATGCGAAATACAAGTTTGAATGAAGTTTGATATCCCATTGTTACATCCTCTGTTCTTCCTTTCTTTTTAATCCATGGCTCGTATGTAGTTACTAGGAATATGCTGCAAACGATTGTTTACATTTGGTGGATAACTCCATATGGTTTTATCATGATATATGTTGCTGACAGTAATGATAGATCTAGGTTTATATGTTCATTTTATTCCATTTTGAGTTGGCTCCTGTACTGTCAAGCTTAGTCTGGTTACAACTTGTGTAAGTTACTCCTTGGCCTGCTATTTGTTGAATGTTAGCCATAATTGTGAATTTGGTCATTAATGATGTGATCTGAATGTTAATTTAGGGGGTTATGGTATTAGATAAATCAAATGACTCATACATATCTAGATCTATTTTCAGTCATGCTTAACATTGATGTATGTTGTTAGGATGCATTCATGATTCATGTTTACGGAGATGACCAACATAGATTAGAGGAATAAGTCCCCAACGGAAATAGGTATTAATAGGTGTTTGTGTATATCTGAAAACCACGCAAATGTTGTTTCGTTCAACATTGTGTAGATGAACATAATAGGGCGATAATAAATGAGTTGCTAATGGATCATATTCTTCAATGCCAGTATGACTCAAGAGCTCATAAATTAGTTTTAAATCTTGACTGCCTTTAAGCATAATTTTAGTATTTTGAGATCGTTTTGTGAATATTAAGTTGGGAGGTTGAGTTGCCGTGTGTATTATAATTGCTACAAAGGTGCTAGTCTGATTGTTGTCATAGGGGTTCGAAGTGAGCCCCTTTCGTGAAGTCTGTTTGGCGTGCCTCATGTGGACTGGGCTCTTTTTGGGCCCAGAACTGAAATAGTAGTTGGTTTGTTAATAATTAAATGGTAGGCTTTGGGCCTTTCAAGTTAGGTAGCAGACTCGAACTAATGATCTTTTTCAGTAACGGAGATCGTCCTTGTTCGAGTTTGGACTTGAGCTTGGGGCCCACATGTCCTTGATTGCCTTGTTGTTAGTTAATTCATAATGTTAACAAATTAAGTTTCTTTTTAGAGACAATACTTTAATAGAAAATCGTAGTTCCTTTAGGATGTCCTTTTAAAAATAAATTGAGGTGCGCCACGCCAAATAAAATCACAAATTGCGTGGCCGTCTTTAATTACTTTATTAAAATATATAGAACTCGGGACGTGCCGTTTAGCGAATTTCATGGCCTCCCACAAAGTTAATAACACGTTAGTCGCTTTAGGCGCGTTCTTTAAAACCTCATGCCGGATCCCTAGTAGGAACGTTTGTTCGCATCATGTGTATTTGACTTAGGGGACTCAACACAGGGGTTGGTCTAGGACAGGTGACCTGAAATAAAACGACCATCCTGATGCATCTTACGTGCTACTTGTTCATTCATTTGCTTTGAATTTGCATGTTGACCAGCTTGTTTGTAATGAGAGAAAATTGAGAAAAATAGCAGTGTTGGGGCTAAGTGAGGGTAACCACTTGTTTGGAAAAAACCGATGCCCAAATAGTACCGAAATGCTGCCGGATATTCGGAAAATGAAAAGGAAAATATTTGAAAAAGAGATTGTTCAAAAAATACATTTGGTTTTGACAAATTTGACCGAACTACGCTGGTTGGATTCTCACCGGATGTGAGATACGTAGGCAACCCTCATCGGGTCCAACCTCCCTTTTCAGCCAAAAAATACCAAAAACTTTAATTTTTGTCAAAATAATTCGGGTGACGCCATTCTTGTTTAAAATAAGCCAAATGTCCCTAAAAGGGCGCCGGAAGGCTGTAGCCACCCTGAGTCATTTTAAATGGTTTGCGGGCACAGCCTTAAAACCTCCCTCCCGGAAGTGCTGAAAGGCCGTATTTGCAAAACCGAGTCTTTGTTTTCTTAAATGAAAATTTTGAAAAAAATAGTCATTTTTTCTTTTAAGTCAAAATGAGTCATTAAATAGCCATTTTTCTTTAAATAGCCACATTTTTCCTTTTAGGATGAAATAAGTCATTAAATTCCTTTAAATAAATGTGTAGGATGAGTACAGTTATCATGGAAACCTTCTCAGTCCTGAGTGAGATCCCTTTGAAGCTCCATATATGGTGGAATGACTTGGGGAAAGGCAGCAGAGAAACGGTGGTCAAGGTTTTGGGTGGTCTCGTCGGATTGTTGAACATCAAACCAAGAAAAGATATTATTGAGGCATTGATACCATTCTGGGACCCAACGACACCCACAATGGAGGAGATTGCGGGATATGCGGGTCTTAACGGGAACCTCAGGAGTAGATACCCATTGGCACCGAGGCCAGTCACCCTCCACAGATTTCTGGATTTATTGAACATTAGTCGGGACATTCAAGATAAGCATCTAGCAGAAGGGTGTTGCACACTTCATTTCCTATACCACCGATATGGCAACCCGCGAGGTTTCGAGGAGCCTAACACCGGTTTGACACACGCCGGGAACAAAGATAAATGGGAGGCCCGACGGGGGTTGGCTTTCATGGTAGCTTTTCTGGGGGTCGTGATCTGTCCACGAAAAGACGGTCACATAGACATTGGCCTTGTAGGAATGTTGGATGTTGCTATAAAGAAGTCTAACAGCACGGTAGTTCCCCTGATTGGGGCAGAAATGTATCGAGCTTTGACCTTATGCCGAGAGGGTGTAAAATTCTTTCAGGGTTGTAATCTGTTGTTACAGTTATGGATACCGGAGCACCTTTGTCATCGCACGGGGTATATGAACTATGGTTTAACCGGGCTGCGTTGTATCGAGGAGTTTGGAACCCGGGTAACAGGTATTGAGTTCCCCGAGGGCACCGAGGCTTGGCTATCTTGTTTGAGATCTTTGACTGCGGATAAAGTTGAATGGGCTTTCGAGTGGCTTCCCGCTACCGAGGCGGTATACAGATCAGCAGAAGTACCTTATATTCTTTTGATGGGAATTCGAAGCATCCAACCCTACGCTCCTTACCGAGTTCTGAGGCAACTAGGAAGATTCCAAACTGCTCACAATGATGAAGACCTGAGCGGACAAATCATTGAGTTAGGCCCAGAAGCTGCATTTCCGGAAGGAAAAATTCGACAAATATGGAATGAGTGCAAGTACCTTGAGCGTAAGACTATAGTACAGGATCGGGCTAAAGGCGAAGTAAACCCCAAATACTTGACCTGGTTCGGCAAAAGGTTTCAGATTCCCGAGAGACCCGCCAAAAGGCCACATGTACAACAATTCACTGACGGAGCCCAGGTACAATGGGATTGGCTAGCCAAAGAAAAGGAATACCGGGCCAGGATAGGGGCGCTGGAGCAGCAAGTCCGAGATCTTCTATTTGAAAAGAGTGTGCAAGCTGCGGCTGATGAAGGTGACAAAAAGAAATTGACTCAAGAGAATGAGGTTCTTAAAGAGCAAATCCGACAAATGAAAATAGTTGTTAAAAATCAAGAAAGAAGTCGGTCCGATGAGAGATTGATAAATGTGCTGAAAAAGCAGGTCTTAGAGGGCCAAGATGAGTTGGAGAAATCTGAGGGGAATATGGCGAAACTCCGGGCACAATGGGCGAAGAAGACAGAGGAAAGAGCTCAATTTGTGCAACAAATAAAAAGAAATTATGAGGGAACCATTGCTAAGCTAAAAAGAAAGATGAACACCCTTGAAGACAAGGCATCCCGGCAAGACAAAGAATTTCGGGCTGAAAGAGAACAGTGCTACAGGCTAATGGCCGAGATGGAGAAAGAAATAAAGCTGTTACAAGACCATCATTTTCACGACTCCCAGGTGTTAGAGGCTCGCAACCAGCAGATAAGCCGACTACTCCAGGAAAAAGGCCAGATCAGGGAAAGAATTAGAGGCATTGCAGATTATATTGTCACGAAATGTCAAGCCGGCGAAAGAATGGGCCGTACCACTTTCTTTGCTACAATGATGATATTTGTTCGTCAGGTTATGAATGATTTGGAGCAATTACAAAGGGGTCTTGCACGCAGGCCCGCGGCGATGCCGAATGATGCCCCGCGGGCCCCAGGATTTGAAGCTTTGATGTACTCTTGATCTAGTTTTAATCATCGAGTCTGTATTTTGTTATTTTGAGTCTTTTTTTGTAGTTTCCTTTTCAAGAAAAACAAGTAATCTAGTAGCTTTGTAATCGGGGTTTTATCAATGAAATTTGAAAAGTTCCAAAATTATTTCCTTATTTTTGCGTTTATTTGCAAGAACTATGCTTGGTCTGATTCATGCGGGATCATGATACGTAGGCAATCTCCATAGGATTCGACCGAAACCAAAAACAAAAGGCAATTAAGAATAAAAGAGAGCAAGAGAAAAGGAAAGAAAGAGTGGAAAAACAATTTTGAGGAAAGGAGAGTAGAAACAAGAAAGGCCAAGGCAAGAGGAAAAATAGGAAAAAGAAAAGAGGGGAAAATAAGAGAGAGAAGCAAAAGAAAAGAGGGAAAGGCATGAAACAAACAAAAGAAAAACAAGAGGGAATGAGAGAATAAAAACAAAGAGAAAACAAGGGTGTTGTGTATATCTGAAATAGGTATTAATAGGTGTTTGTGTATATCTGAAAACCACGCAAATATTGTTTCGTTCAAGTTGTGTAGATGAACATAATAGGGCGATAATGAATGAGTTGCTAATGGATCATATTCTTCAATGCCAGTATGACTCAAGAGGTCTCATAAATTAGTATTAAATCTTGACTGCCTTTAAGCATAATTTTAGCATTTTGAGATCGTTTGTGAACATTAAGCTGTGAGGTTGAGTTGCCGTGTGTATTATAATTGCTACAAAGGTGCTAGTCTGATCGTTGTCACAGGGGTTCGAAGTGAGCCCCTTTCGTGAAGTTTGTTTGGCGTGCCTCATGTGGACTGGGCTCTTTTTGGGCCCAGAACTGAAATAGTAATTGGCTTGTTAATAATTAAATGGTAGGCTTTGGGCCTTTCAAGTTAGATAGCAGGCTTTGGGCCTTTCAGATGGAGGGGGCAAGCCGCTCGAGTCAGTTCCCCGATTGGTGAAGAAGAAATGGTTGAGCTTTTCCTACAAGCCCAGGGACCTACCTACTTCAGTCATTTGATTCCGGCCTTGGGAAAGCCTTTCAATGATGTGTTAAAAATGGGGGAGCTAGTGGAAAAAGGAATCAAGTCAGGCAAAATCGTGAGTTGTTCGAAAGACATTCAGAACATCCAAGTAAGCTTGGGTAAAAGAAAGAGAAACCGAAAAGATGATCCGATGGGCTTTCCTGGTCGACACTTCCAGCTTCGACATCGTCCCCGTGGATATCCTTGTGTACCAGATGAGCCTCCCCAATGCTATTTCTCTCCACAAAAACCCCAAAGTCGTACATCACTTTCCCCGTACCCAGCTCCACAAAATGCCTATCCACCCCCACGAGCATACCGAAAACCCCCTGGATCAGGTTTTCGGCCCAATCAAGCGTTTAAGAACGAGAGGCTGCTGAAAAAAGAAAAGGCTTTCACTCCTATTGGAGAATCATATGCCAGTTTATTTCAAAGGCTGAAGCAATTGGACACGTTGAAGCCAATCCAGATAAAAATGCCAAACCCTCTGTCAGAGAAGTTTGATTTTTCTCAAAGGTGTGCATATTGCTCGGATGCCTCGGGGCATGACATAGAGAAGTGTTGGGATCTGAAGAAAGCAATTCAGAAGCTTATTGATGCAGGCGACATTCTCGTACAAAATCTGGATGCAGCAAACACCAGCCAAAGTCCATCACCCGTGCACAATGAGACGCATATGGTGGGCATGATTTATTTTGAAAAGGAATGTGAGAATTCTTCTGGGAGCCTCGGAGGTCCAAGGGCTACCAAGCTTTCAGCACTATCAGAGGTTGATCTTAAGAACGAGCCGGCGAAAGGAACCCAAAAGCAGCTTGATAAGAACAATGTGATAAAGACTTGTGAAGTTCCCAGTATTGTTGATGCAGAATTCAGTGGCTAAGATACCGTGCTTGGTAATTGTAAAGACGCGCCATTTCTTGGGCGGCCAGAGAGGAGCTTTGGTGGCTTTGTTTATTGTCATTTCTGTTGTCCAGGTTATTTCAGGGTTGTAATCTGGATATTGTCTTGTGACTCAAGCCCTTCTATCTTTTTATTTTGTACAGTTCCTTTGGTCGTAGTATCTCATGTAGTGTTGTCTAGGCTTGTTCTAAGGGTTGTACCCCAGTTTGCTGTGCTTGTTTTGTTGTCCAAACTCTTTCACCGTCAGTCTAATGCAATTCTCTGTTTTCTGTAATTTCTAGTCATTTCTGTTTAGTTTTCTTCTCCTCTAATAGCTCTTTTCGTGCTGGTTCTAGTGACATGACATGCATGCGTAACTCTTAGCCTGAGCTTAATAGTTAGTTTAGTCATGAAACATTGGCACAATTTTGAAGATGACAGGAATACTTGAGGGAAATAAGAACAGATTTGAACACTTTGAGATCATTTGAAGCCCGAACCATGTGAAACTGGGACAGATAAAACACAGGGAAACCCTATTGGAATACATCATGCTGCATCAGGTTGAAGCTAAAGGAAAGTTTGCCCGAATTGTTAAGAGCCGTTCGTGGTAAGGAAAATGAGAGTGTTGTCCAATGGTGCTTTGTATTCAACAGATGTAGAAGGCGGATGTGTGGATACGGTTACCGAGTCTGGTACAATCAAAAGATGTTTGCGAATGTTTTCTGTGGTTTGTTTAGCTATGTTAGTTGTACTTGGCATGTTTTGAAGATTGGAATGACGAAGGCATTTTGTTCTGCTATCTAAACACTTTATCCTTTGTTACCCCCTTTGAGCCTTATTTATTTTCTTTCATACCCCTCTTTCGGAATCAGTAGCAAAGATTAGAGACACAAGCGTAAAAGATAAGTAAAGGAAAAAGAGAAAAGGAAAGAATGAAAAGAGAGAGAAGGAAAAAAGGAAGTAGAAAAGAGAAAAAAAAGAAAAAAAAGAGAAGAAAAAAGAAAAATAAAAAAAAAACAACAAAAAGAGAAAAAGAAAGAAAAGAAAAGACAACAACAAGTAATTTCTATGACATGAACAACGTTCGACTTGATTCCGAAAGGATACATAGGCAGCCTCTCTCTGAGGTTCAGTCACACCAAAATAAAAATCCAAAAGTCCCCAAGAAAGAAACTGGGGCAGAAGTTGTGGTTGTTGTGAGAAATCTGATTCCGAAGGTTGTAATTTCGAACCCATCTGAATTGTTTTTGAGCCTTTTAATATCCTTTCTTTCTAACCTTGGCCAAAACCCACATTACGGTCCAGATAAAGACCTTCCGATCAATCTTCGTGAGATGCCAAGGCAAGCAAGTAGAGGTGAATCTTATCAGGGGCAACACTCCGGTCCAATCCCATACTCAGTCCAAAATCACATAAGCCTTTCGGCACAATAATACAAAAATATTCAGCCCAAACTTCATTTAAAAATATTACTTTAGTTTCTACTTTTAGAAAAATGGCTGAGTTTACAAAAACAGTGTTAAATACCAGGACTGAGTTCAATATCTAGAAATATGGTAAGAAACCAGTAAAAATAATCCCTGAAGGATTCAAGTAGTTGGCACGAAGCCCAATTATGACAATTAATCCATTTTTATAAGGATATCACAAAACTACAATCAATTAGGTAGTAATTTTATTAAGCGGGACGGACCAAGTCACAATCCCCGACGGTGCTCTACCCCACGCCCGTTATCCGGCGTGCAAGTCACCTCACATAGCACTACATTGTGCAAATTCGGGGTTTCAAACCCTCAACACAGCATTTACATTTATTACTAACCTCAAGTTGGCCAAAGTCCTAGCTTGCTATGCCCTTGCCTTTCGAATTAACCTCCTCGCGCGTCGAATCTGACCAAAACCACAATGAATACATCACAATATGCTAATCGGTCAATACCCAATCGAAAATAATCGAAAAATAGATAAATTCCCGAAATTAGCAAAAACCCGAGCCCCGGGCCCACTTCTCAAAAATCAGTAAATTTACCATCGACGGATTCCTTATCTCGCCACGAGTCTATACATATAAAGAACACCAAAATCGGAGTCCAAATGACCCCTCAAATTCCCATTTTTACTCTCTTAGGTTTCAATCCCTAACCTCCATTTTTGACCTTTAATTCCTTGATTTTTCAGTCTAAATTCATGTATTTGCATCATAAAATCGTGTTTTAGGCTTAGAAATTCTTGCCTTGATGAAGTCCCTTGATTTCTCTCCTCCAACTCGCCCAAATTCTCCAAGTCCGAAGTGAAACTTGTGAACCCTTATGAAATTTCGCGCAGATGAAATTAAATACCTCTGCCCAGGCCTTTCCACATATGCGGCTCCCAGATCGCATATGCGACACCACTTCTGCGGTTACCCCCTCCGCTTCTGCGAAAAAAACTCATTTAACGGCCCAGGCCGCATCTGCGGGNCAGTAGCAAAGATCATAAACACAAGCGTGAAAGATAAGTAAAGGAAAAAAAAGAAAAGGAAAGAATGAAAGAGAGAGAAGGAAAAAGGAAGTAGAAAAGGAAAAAAAAGAAGAAAAGAGAAGAAAAAGAAAAAAAAAAGAAAAAAAAAAGAAAAAGAAAAAAAAAAGAAAAAAGAAAAAAAAAAACAAAAACAACAAAAAGAGAAAAAAGAAAGAAAAGAAAAGAAGAGAAAGAGGAAGAAAAAGAAAAGAGAAATCACAACAACAAAGTAACTTCTATGACATGAACTGCGTTCGACTTGATTTCGAAAGGATACGTAAGCATCCTCTCTCTGAGGTTCAGTCACACCAAGATAAAAATCCAGAAGTCCCCAAGAAAGAAACTGGGGTAGAAGTTGTGGTTGTTGTGAGAAATCTGATTCCGAAGGTTGTAATTTCAAACCCATCTGAATTGTTTTTGAGCCTTTTAATATCCTTTCTTTCTAACCTTGTCCAAAACCCACATTACGGTCCAGATAAAGACCTTCCGATCAGTCTTCGAGAGATGCCAAGGCAAGCAAGTAGAGGTGAATCTTATCAGGGGCAACACTCCGGTCCAAACAAAACAAAAAGGGGGAAAATGAGAGAGTTTTATCGATGAAAACCCTCACGGGTACCGCAAGACGATGAAAGCTGAGAGAAATAAAAAATGAGAGAGTCTTATTGGTGAAAACCCTCACGGGCACCATAAGGCGACGGTGAGTTGAGAGAAAGATCAAAATGAGAGAGGCTTGATGGTGAAAACCTTTCGGGCACTACAAGTCGAATAAGGATTGTGAATCAGATTGGATAAGCGGAGCATTGAAGCCCAGTTTCACGGCAAAAAGGTACAACAAGAGCTGACCATCAGATTTGTTTAACAGTATAGGCCGCAGGTGCATGTCATGGTCATTAGAGTTGGTATCCACACCCGATAGGTTTCTACTTTGTAGTTTTTTTGTCAAGAATCATCTCTGTCCATTATCCTTTACTCTGTTCCTTTTGTCTTGTTTACTTCCTCCTCCTGAGTCTGTCAAAACAAGTGAGAAATGACTGCAAAATTTGCCGCCAGCTTTCCAATTGCACAAGACAAGATCTGGCTAGCACATCAAAGTGGCATAAGTCCGAAAAGAGCAGCAAGCGCACGGAGTGGGTAACAATCAACATGCTTTGGGATCCTTGTGAAATACAAAGGTTTGGTACATATCAATTCATGAACAATGCAACAGATGAAGGGTTAGGGTGAACAGATCAATGGTATTTCCTGTGATAAGATTGACAAAAAGGGTGGTAAACCAGTGACAAGAGAGACCTTCCAAGCAGAAATCAAAGTCATCATGACGAATGAGGGAGCCGTAGACCTCAAGGACAGGACCAGTGGTTTAGAAAGAACAGCATACGCAATGAGGGGATGACAAGTGTCGTGCTTTGGGGTTCATGTGAGACACAAAGGTTGGTAAATGTCAGTTCAGGAGCAATGCAACAAATAGAAGGTATGGGGGTTAGAACGGAGAAGAGGTATTTTCTATGTCAAGGGTAACAAAGAAAGCGGTTAGTCAATAAACAAGCAAGATCTTCGGGTGGAAATCAGTTATCATGACAAATAAAGGAACAATAGATCTCGAGGCCAAGGCCGGTGATTCAAAAAAGGAAAGAACAACATGCGCGCTGAGTTGGTAACAATCAGTATGCTTGGGAGCCCATGCAAAACACAAAGGTTTGGTAAATGTCGGTATGAGCGGTGCAACAAATAGAGGGTATTAGGTCGGAACGAGAAGAGGTATTTTCTGGGTTAAGGTTTACAAAGGAAGTGGTTAGTCCAGGAACAAGCATGGTCTTCGAATGGAAATCAGTTATCATGACAAGTGAAGGAGCAATAGACCTCAAGGCCGAGGCCAGTGTTTAAGCCAAGAAAGAACAACATATACACGGAGTAGGGGGCAATAGACGCGCTTTGGGTTTCATACGAGACACAAAGGTTGGGGAGATGCCAGTTCATGCAATGCAACAAATAGAGGATATTGGGTCTGAATGGAGAAAAGGTATCTTATAAGGAAAGGGGTTAGTCCTAAACAAGCAAGGTCTTCGAGTGGAAATCAGTCATAATGGGAAGTGAAGGAGCAATCCTCAAAGTTCAAGGCCACAAACCAACCACCACATTTTAAACTGACAAGATTTTTCTTTGATTGAAACAGGGGCAAGAGATTTTTCTGTGTTTTTGTCTATTTTGTTGAAGTCAGGAGCCCGCCTGGAGAACAGAGGCACACATTTCAAGTTTCAGCAGTCAGGAGGCCGCCTGGAGAACAGAGGCATACGTTTCAAGTTTTAGAAGTCAGAGGCACACATTTCAAGTTTCAGCAGTCAGGAGCCCGCCTGGAGAACAGAGGCATACATTTCAAGTTTCAGAAGTCAGGAGCCCGCCTGGAGAACAGAGGCATACGTTTCAAGTTTCAGCAGTCAGGAGCCCGCCTGGAGAACAGAGGCACACGTTTCAAGTTTCAGCAGTCAGGAGCCCGCCTGGAGAACAGAGGTATCACAATTCAAGTTTTAGTTTTCAAATTCTTATTAATATCTGGTAATATGATGCCCAGTCACCAAACTGGGGCAAGAGATTTTCTTTGTTTTTGTCTATTTTGTTGAAGTCAGGAGCCCGCCTGGAGAACAGAGGCACACATTTCAAGTTTCAGCAGTCAGGAGCCCGCCTGGAGAACAGAGGCATACGTTTCAAGTTTCAGCAGTCAGGAGCCCGCCTGGAGAACAGAGGTATTACAATTCAAGTTTTAGTTTTCAAATTCTTATTAATATCTGGTAATATGATGCCCAGTCACCAAACTGGGGCAAGAGATTTTCTTTGTTTTTGTCTATTTTGTTGAAGTCAGGAGCCCGCCTGGAGAACAGAGGCATACGTTTCAAGTTTCAGCAGTCAGGAGCCCGCCTGGAGAACAGAGGCATACATTTCAAGTTTCAGCAGTTAGGAGCCCGCATAGAGAACAGAGGTATTACAATTCAAGTTTTAGTTTTCAAATTCTTATTAATGTCTGGTAATATGATGCCCAGTCACCAAACTGGGCAAGAGATTTTCTTTGATTTTGTCTATTTTGTTGAAGTCAGGAGCCCGCCTAGAGAACAGAGGCAAACATTTCAAGTTTCAGCAATCAGGAGCCCGCCTGGAGAATAGAGGACTACATTTCAAGTTTCAGCAGTCAGGAGCCCGCCTGGAGAACAGAGGACTACATTTCAAGTTTTAGCGGTCAAAGCATCACTCGGGAAAGGGAGAACACTACAGAGTGCAATTCAAGGCAGCAACAAAAGAATTCCACCGGAAGAATACAAGTCAACAATGCAACAAGGACCACAAGAGCAAGTTTGAAGATATAGATCGGATCTTTTGTAATTCATACATCTTAGCTTAGTCTAGTTTCTTTTATTTTTGACACGGTGTAATAAGGGGTTCAGTAAGCAGTAGCAGCAGCAGCGGCAACAGTGAAATCACAGCTCCATGGTAGTCCCAGCTACCAGACATTCCCGAACTACACTGACCTGATTCCTTTTTAGCCAAGGATATATAGGCAACCTCAGAAGCAGGGTGCGGTCAAATCTTTCAAAAATGCTTCACACGGAGTATTCAAACGGGCAAAAATTGCTCGTATTTGCTCACTTATCTTTGCACGAAAACTCTTCGTGTTTCCGAGCAAAGAGGGGCAGCTGTGAGCACGTGATTTTTGCCCTATATGAATTACTCCCATAAACTCAAAACAAAATAATTGCTTTAAGTGTTTGCAATTTTGTGGATTTTCGTGGTATTTTTCGTTAATTGTTTGCATTTTTGTCTGTGCATTTTAATCAATGAAAAAATACAAAAGTGTACACTGCATTTGCATTTAGGGTTTAATGTTGTTTTTTAAAAATAATTGGTAAACTAGTGTTTTGCAAAATTGGAAAATCTCAAAAAATGATTTATTTTAGCATCGTTTAATTTTTAGTTTTGCATTTTGTTAGTTTTCCTTTAATTTGGTATTTAATTAGTTATGATAATTATATAAGTTAATTAATGTAAGTTGGTAGGATAATTTGGGTTAGGAATTAAGTTAGGTTTTATTTTTGTTTTTAAAAGAAAAAGGAATTAAAAAGAAAGTTGAAAAGGAAAAGAAAAGGAAAAGGAATTAAAGAGAGAGAGAAGGTTAAGTTGGGCCAAATTTTGGTTTTAAACATTCAAGCCCAAGATTTCACCCCATGAACCCTCAGGCCCAAATTTTCCACCCCTAACCCGCAGCCCAGTTGCCCCACCCGGTCCGATCTCGACCCTAGATGAAACGACACCGTTTTAGGCCAGATTGAATCAAAGCCCTCGAGGTTCTTTTGATTGAACGGTCTTCAACTGGGGTGGGCTTAATATTAATATGTCCGAACTACAAACCCCCCCCCCCCCCGTCCTTTCACTCGTCTCTCTCACACCCCCCATCAGAGACTCTCCAAAGCCCTAGCCCGCCGCCCCCATTTCCACCACCTCGAGGTGGCGGCGCCGGTCCCAATCACCACAAAAGTAACACCCCTGAACCCCCTTTTCCCCCTCATTCCAAAAACCTACTCCGAATCCTCACGAACCTCCTCGAATCTTAGAACTAAGTTCAAGCCCGAAAACTTTCAACTCAGTTGTTGTTAAACCTGGTGGCATGCATCGATCTAGGAAGGTTGATTCACTTCAACCTGATGCCCTTCGCTCTTGCTCGATAGAGAAAAATGAATAGCACCAGTTTCGTGTGAGTCAAAATACCAAGCGTCTTCAGAGTTTCTGTGGTGAGTTGTTATCTCATTTGGTGTTATCTTTTTTTTGGTCTCATTCAAATTAGTGTCCTTCTCCTCGTCCCATTTTTTTTTATATAATCAGAGCTTTGGTCCAATTCAGGGGTGATCCGTTTTAATCCTCACTGTTTCCTTTGTCTTTCTAAGTATGCTTTCCAGCCTTGTTGAAATCATTCAGGTTTTAATTGCCTATAAATTGATAAATTTTGTCTAGTTAGTCACTTAATTAACTGGGCCTAATTTGTTTACATGATTGTCTATTTAGTCACTTATTTAACTGAGCATAAATGAGTTTAAATTCTGATAGCCGCTTAGCTTCTTTTCAATCTGATTGCATTTTAAGTAGTTTCTGGGGATTTTCTTTAGGGATTTTTGGGCTAGTCCTTAAAGTAGGAATCCTTCTTTGATTCTAAGTGGGCTTCCGAAATTCAAAAGCTTTCAAAGGGGCATGGGTGGGGATTAAATTTGGGTCTTAAGGGTAAAATAACAGGGCATTCGGGGGTAATTTAGAAATTGTAGAGTAGAGAATCTTGGATAACTGCTTAAAGAAGTTCCTAGAAGCTTCTAGCAGGGGTTGGTTTTAATTTTGACACTATGACTTGGCAAACAAGTCATAAAATCAGGGACCTAAGGGGTAAATTAAAATCTGAAAGGTTGCCCTATTAGCTTGCCTATAAAGGCACTCTTTCTTGCCTTAGAAGGCAGGCCCGAAGAAATTTTAGAGCCTAAAATTGGAGATTTTGAGAGCAAAAACACACCAAAACCAGACGGCTAAAAATTCAAAGAAAAATCATTGTTCTATTGGAAACTTTTGGGGGAAATTCTCATAATATCGATTCTGAAATAGTTTTAAGCGACTAAAGGCAGGAAAATGAGCTGAATCTGCTGGTATTCGAGTTTTCTGGTTCACTTTTGATTGGATTTTTGTTCTGAGCCTTATATGATATCACTGTGGGTTCAGAATTGGAGTTTTCTTTTGGTCTTGAGTTGAGTTTGGTATTCGGGGGTTGATTTCAACTTGGATTTGAACTGATTTGACCTGGGTTTACTGTTCTATTGGTTGTTTTGCTGCTGAGTGTCACTGCTTTGCACTACTGATCCTCTCATCTCTTTATTGTTTTGCTTGCCAGGTATTATCCAAAATCCCATGGACATCACTTGATGTATAATGCGAAATACATGTTTGAATGAAGTTTGATATCCCATTGTTAAATCTTCTGTTCTTCCTTTCTTTTCAATCCATGGCTCGTATGTAGTTACCAGGAATATGCTGCAAACGATTGTTTACATTTGGTGGATAACTCCATATGGTTTTATCATGATATATGTTGCTGACAGTAATGATAGATCTAGGTTTATATGTTCATTTTATTCCATTTTGAGTTGGCTCCTGTACTGTCAAGCTTAGTCTGGTTACAGTTTGTGTAAGTTACTCCTTGGCCTGCTATTTGTTGAATGTTAGCCATAATTGTGAATTTGGTCGTTAATGATGTGATCTGAGTGTTAATTTAGGGGTTATGGTATTAGATAAATCAAATGACTCATACATATCTAGATCTATTTTCAGTCATGCTTAACATTGATGTATGTTGTTAGGATGCATTAATGATTCATGTTTACGGAGATGACCAACATAGATTAGAGGAATAAGTCCCCAACGGAAATAGGTATTAATAGGTGTTTGTGTATATCTGAAAACCACGCAAATGTTGTTTCGTTCAAGATTGTGTAGATGAACATAATAGGGCGATAATGAATGAGTTGCTAATGGATCATATTCTTCAATGCCAGTATGACTCAAGAGGTCTCATAAATTAGTTTTAAATCTTGACTACCTTTAAGCATAGTTTTAGTATTTTGAGATCGTTTGTGAACATTAAGTTGGGAGGTTGAGTTGCCGTGTGTATTATAATTGCTACAAAGGTGCTAGTCTGATCGTTGTCACAGGGGTTCGAAGTGAGCCCCTTTCGTGAAGTCTGTTTGGCGTGTCTCATGTGGACTGGGCTCTTTTTAGGCCCAGAACTGAAATAGTAATGTGTTTGTTAATAATTAAATGGTAGGCTTTGGGCATTTCAAGTTAGGTAGCAGACTCGAACTAAGGATCTTTTTCAGTAACGGAGATCGTCCTTGTTCGAGTTTGGACTTGAGCTTGGGGCCCGCATGTCCTTGATTGCCTTGTTGTTAGTTAATTCATAACGTTAACAAATTAAGTTTCTTTTTAGAGACAATACTTTAATAGAAAATCGTAGTTCCTTTAGGATGTCCTTTTAAAAACAAATTGAGGTGCGCCACGCCAAATAAAATCACAAATTGTGTGGCCCTCTTTAATTACTTTATTAAAATATTTAGAACTCGGGACGTGCCGTTTAGCGAATTTTCATGGCCTCCCACAAAGTTAATAACACGTTAGTCGCTTTAGGCGCGTTCTTTAATAACCTTACCTTTATAAACTCGGGTGTGCATTTCATGTGACCCAAATCCAAATCCCAAAACGTTGAATAAAATATGTTTAGGATTGCGGGTGCATATCATGTGACGCGATCCAAAGACATGTTTTAAACGACGTTCACCATTCTTTAAAATTAATTAAAAGCGGTAAATAATTTTAAAATTTGCACATAGGTTCATACTTGTATAAAATCAGATAATTAAGCCAGATATAACAGTTGAGCGACCGTGCTTGAACCACGGAACCCGGGAATGCCTAACACCTTCTCCCGGGTTAATAGAATTCCTTACTCGGATTTCTGGTTCGCGACTGTTAAATAGAGTCAAACCCTTCCTCGATTCGGGATTCAAACCGGTGACTTGGGACACCATAAATCTCCCAAGTGGCGACTCTGAATCTCTTAATAAACGAATCCCGTTTCGATTGTCCTTTAATTGGAAAAAACTCCTTTTATTATACTCTTCCAGGCGTGTAGTAGTGAAAAAGGAGGTGTGACATATGGCAAACAGAAGCATATCGAAGCTTGAGGTAAACTAATCATATAATTACATGGAACAGAACAAGAGAACAAGAACTAGGGCATTACAGTTGAGAAAGAGATGGTCAGGAATTATGTACCAAACAGAAGCATGTTGAGGTATGTCATAAAACTTGTTACGTAAGCATATAGAATAGAAGAAGATAACAGGAATTAGGGCATACCAGTTAGGGAAAAAGTAAACAAGAAGGTGAAGGCAATTGAAATCCAAGAGCCTAGCCTTGGCTTTCAGCCGACTAGACAATGCAGCAAATTAGAGTGATAGAAAGATCTCAAGTTGTGTGACTGTAAGTGTGTAAGTGTGTGTTTGTAAGCATAGGTCTCTCTGAAAGTCAGAATGGTGAAAGAATTATATAGCATACAGTAGAGTAAACAAGTAAGGTAGGAAAATCAAGGGCACATAAATAAGGTATGCAAAATCAATTAACCAAATAATTAGGGCTAAACATCAATCAATTAAGAGGACAGAATCTTGAAAATATCACTTAAATTAAGGAGAATCTCATACGAAATCAATTAGTGGACAGAATTGAGGTTTAATAAGGTAAGCAATAAGTCCAGAGACCATTTATAGGTCGGTCACAATAACCAAAGCCCAGAAATCAGGCCAGTAATATAATTAAGGAAAGTAGTACCAATTATGAATCATATATATAAGGAAAGAATAGGTAAAAATCATTCGAAGAAATACCCGTTTTAAAAGAAAATATAATTTCAAACCCTAATTAGGCAAATAAATCAATTAACCACTTTTGTTGACAGAGCTAAAGTAAACAGTCAAGAACAGTGAGATAAATAGTCGAGTAATTGAGAACCCTAAGCATATCGAAACACAAAGATGAAACTCCAGTAAAGAAATCAGTCTTAATAGTAAAGAAGAAGGCCAGAATTGCTTTAATTTTTTTTTTTTTGCAGAAATCCTTATTAGGAATCAAAATCCTAGCTTTAGGGAAAAGTGAAATCGGTTGATAATAATAGTAAAACGGAAAAATCTTAAAGAGAAAATGCTAAACAAACTCAAAATACTTCAAATCTAAAGAGATCTAAACTGATTTAGCCAGAAATAGCTAGGTTTGTACAAAAATAAACAGAGGCGAGAAGAATCTGGTTTGAACCAGAGATTTGAAGCCATAAATACGAAGATATTAGTACTCACAAACATAGAAATGAACACAGACGGATTCATCGATAACATGAGGGGTTTGAGCCAAATCTGGTTCGAATCTCTTTGAGATTCCATCAGGAAATACGCAAAATCATAACACCAGAAGAGATAGGAGGCCAGATAAGGCTTGGAATCGGAGAAGAAACCCATTAATCGAAGGGATTTGTGACGGCGCGGCTAGGGTTTGAGGGGGGTGAGAGAGAAGAGAGGAGAGAAAGGATACAGAGGCGGAGGGTTGGGGGAAATGAGTAGGGTTTGGGGTCGTTTAGTTAATTAAAAAGCAAGGGCTGTCATGGACCGTTGATCTTCTAAGATCAACGGCCAGGATTAAATCCGGGGTTGGGGCGAGTCTAATTAAGCGGGTATGGGTATGGGTAGTTGGGTTTGGGTATTGGGTTATGGGTTAATTTAATTGGGGTGGGGTAAAAATTGGGCTAAGGTCCAAAAATTAAAAGAGGCTATATGTTAAATACCCCAATTAATTTGATAAAATAATTTATAAAAATAGCTAACAATTGATTAAAAAATGCTATTTATGCATGGAAATAATTTAAAATAATTATTTAATATTATAAAAATATAAAAGGTCATTTTTTGTGTAAAATAAAGTAATTTTGCACATATGGGCTATTATTGCAATTGTAACCTAAAGATGTAAATATAGTTATTCATAAAATAATTAAAGCTTAGTATAGCTATAAAATGATAGAATTAAGTAATAAAATTATTATAAAACCATTTATGATGTAATTAGTAATTATTTATATAATAAAAATACCAGGAATAAATTAATTAAAATCCTTTAAAAATGTAGAAATTGTGGAGAAATATCAATTGATGCTCATGCATTGTTTTTAAAATTATGTATGCATTTGAAAAGATATATGAGGAAAAAATTGGGTATCAACAGCTGCCCCTCTTTACCCGGGAAGGATGAAAGAGTTGTCGGGTATAGAAATGATGACCGATTTTGACCGAATGGGATATTTTGAGAAATATAGGCCGCACCCTGGTCTCTGAGTTGCCTACATATCCCTGGTTTTACAGGAATCAGGTCATGTGTAGTTCTGGACCCAACGGTTAATGAAACCGATGGAATTGTTATAGGAATAATCGTATGTTCCGGAAAAGGTTTTTTTGTGAAGGGTGGTATCGGATGGGTTTGTGCGGAGTTATGAAGGCGAATTGTAATGGACGTATCACGGAGCAGGTATCTGAATGGTCATAGAGTGAAGGCGAGCAATTGATGGGAATCAGTTATATTTTTAATGATGGCAAGGTGTAAACGGTACGAGTAGAAACCGAAGCAAAAGTTGCTCCTGTTTGAAGAACGATTACCTCCTGGATTTCCTGCAAAGCTTAAAGCATAATGCATGCGAATATATAGATTACCGTGAGAATTCAAACATGATGCAAATTCCCTTTGGACCATGAAAGGTTGTCTTTGGACAGTGAAGATGGCGTCCTTAGACCATGACGTCCTGGGCCATGAATCATGAGATAAGGGGTTCGCAGGCCATGAAATGATGTTCTAGGGCCATGAGAATGGTGCCTCTGAACCATGACGCCTTTGAATAATGATGTGCAGTCTGAGAGATCCTTAGGCCATGGCATGGTGTCTTCCGGCTATGAGGATGGTGCCTTCAGACTATGACGCCTTCGGACAAGTTGGCTATACATCAGCCCATGAAATGTAGAGACATGATACCAAAGGTAATAACAAGGCAAAGCTTAGCCTTGTGAAGAGTTTGGGGGCAGAGCTTAGCCCCGAGAGAAGAAGATAGTGCAAAGTTTTAGAATAGAGCAACACTTATGCATAGGGAGACAATGCTTAGTCCCATGAGAAGGCAGTGCTTAGCCTTATGCAAATATGGAGGCAGGGCTTAGCCTCATGCAAGATTTGAGACAGGGCTTAGTCTCATGCAAAGAGAAGGTAGTGCTTAGCCTTATGCAAATATGGAGGCAGGGCTTAGCCTCATGCAAGATTTGAGACAGGGATTAGTCTCATGCAAGGGAAGGCAGTGCTTAGCCTTATGCAAATATGGAGGCAGGGCTTAGCCTCATGCAAGGTTTGAGACAGGGCTTAGTCTCATGCAGAGAGAAGGCAATGCTTAGCCTTATGCAAATATGGAGGCAAGGCTTAGCCTCATGTAAGTATTGAGATAGAGCTTAGTCTCGTGCAAAGAGAAGGCAATGCTTAGCCTTATACAAATATAGAGGCAGGGCTTAGCCTCATGCAAGGATAGAGACAGAGCTTAGTCTCATGCAAAGAGAAGGCAATGCTTAGCCTTACGCCGAGAAGGACTTTCTCATCAAGAACATGGCAGAGGAGCTCAAGAAACTTACTAATCGAGTCTAAGGTGTTGAGTAAAGGCGTCGAAGGTTTGAATTATGAGGATTTATGTATTCAGTCGGACGTAGAACTACCAGAGGGTTACAAAACTCCTAAAATGTTCGATGGGATAGGTGATCCGAAGGTACACTTGAGAACATATCGTGACAAGCTCGTAGGGGTTGGTAAAGATGAAAGAATCCGCATGAAGTTGTTCATGAGGAGCCTCACTGGACACGCCATGTCCTGGTACATCAGTCAAAACCCGAAGAAATGGGTTAACTGGGTAAGCATGGCGTCAGATTTTATGGATCGGTTCAGGTTCAATACAGAAAGACATCTTCTACATTCAGAATCTTAAGAAGAAGCCAACAGAAACTTTCTGCGAGTATGCTACTCGATGGAGGTCTAAAGCTGCGAAAGTAAGGCCATCACTGGAAGAAGAACAGATGAATAAGTTCTTTGTCCAAGCACACGATCCGCAGTATTATGAGAGACTGATGGTTATTGAGAACCATAAATTTTCTGATATCATCAAGTTAGGAGAAAGAATAGAAGAATGGATTAAGAGCAGAATGGTGACGAATTTTGAGGCACTCCAGGCTACAAACAAAGCTTTGCAGTCGGGCGGTATTTCTAAAAAGAAGGAAGTAGGGGCAGTGATGGTGGCCCAAGGCCCAAAGTCTCCTCTCACATACCAAACACCCCCACTCACATATCAGCCTTCGCCTCCCAGATACCAACAACCTGTTTCCACTTATCATACTTATAACACCCAGCCATTATACTACTACTCCCCGCCAACCTGCCAAAATTACCAAAAATCCAAACCAAATTCCGAATGCAGATCACCTAGACAATAAACCCCGGTTGCTGAACCCATCGACCAATTGTATGAAAGACTAAAGACTGCCAGTTATGTCACTCCCATTCCCATCGTTGCCATGGAAAATTCCTCTCGTTGGGTCAATCCAAGCAAGACATGTGCCTACCACTTGGGCATGAAGGGTCATACTATCGATGAGTGTCGCACTTTGAAGGATAAGATCCAGACATTGATTGGCACCAAGGTTATACAAGCAAAAGAGGTTGCACCTAATATCCGCAATAATCCTCTCCCGGGTCACAGGGGCGAGGGGGTAAATGTGATCGAAACTGATGAAGAATGGGATCCGGAAGGATCAATCGGGCTTATTTGTGAAGGGGATTAACCTAAAATACCTCCAGTCATTCTCACACCTATTGTGGTGCAGATTCAGTCACCAATTGAGGTTGAAGTAGCCGCACCGACTCCGTTTGAGGTTGAAGTAACAACGCCCTCAGCTACGCCAACTTCGTTTGAGGTGGAAGTGACTAACATCCTTCACCGTGACGATAGCACCTACACCGTCCTTTAAGTCCAATGTCATACCTTGAGACTATACTACGGAAGCAAGAAGGAAAGGAAAGGGGAAAATGGAAGAAACCGGTGCAACACAAGGTATGATCAGGACTGGTAGGGTTTACACGCCCGAGCATTTGGGAGGAACAAGTAAAGAAGCCGCTCCCAAGAAGCCTATCGTTGAAACTGGCCCAGACGATCTTTGGAAAAAGGTGCAAGCAGGAGAGTATTCTGTGGTTGATCATCTGGTTAAAACCCCTGCTCAGATATCCATTCTATCACTACTATAGAATTCTGAGGCGCATAGGAATGCATTGATGAAAGTGTTGAACGAAGCTTATGTACTTAATAACATCACTAGTAGAGAAATGGCCAACATGGTTGGGCAGATATTGGAAAGCCACAAGATCACTTTTCTCGAAGACAAGCTGCCACCGGAAAGACTAAGTCACAACAGGACACTACATATCACAGTGCAATTTGAGGACAAATTCATCGCCAAGCATCTGATAGATGGGGGTTCGAGTCTCAACATATGTCCGCTGACTACTTTGAAGAGGTTGGGTAAAGGTTTGCATGAAATACGAGCAGGAACTATTAATGTGAAAGCATTTTTGGGTCCCAAAGGGCCACGATTAGGGAGATCAACCTCTGCTTGCAGATGGGCCCGACTTGGTTCGATGTTGAATTTCAAGTATTGGACATATCCGTCACATACAATCTGCTGTTGGGACGACCATGGATACATGTTGCTGGGGTTGTAGCCTCTACTCTACACCAGGCCGTGAAGTTCGAATGGAATCATCAGGAAGTAATCATCCATGGGGATGGAAGTAATCCCATTACCAATCAAACTGTTTCAGTTGTCGAGAATAGAAGGAAGTTGGGTGGAGAAACGTACCATCGCATCGAGCGCGTCAATGCAATTGAGAAAGACAAATGGTGGAGTAACAAGATTGAAAACATATTGTTATGGACAGGGTATGAACCCGGCAAGGGTCTCGGCAAGAATCTCTAAGGGATTACCAAGCCGGTACAGTTAAAGCGCCATGGTACGACTTTTGGACTTGGATATCAGTACACCCGGCAGGAGTACAATGATTGGTCACCGCCATGGCGTGATCCTTATTACCCTCTTGAACAACCAATACCGCATCTGTAAGCACGTAATTTTTGACTTACGCAACTTTTAAAAGTAGTATTTTAAAATTATTTATTTATTTATTATTTTAATAGGATTCCAGTCAACTTTTAGTTTTAATTTTAAAACATAAGTTTAAAAATACAAAATAGTTTTTATAATGTTAGCTTATTAGTATTGGTCGAGGTTGTTGGATTCATTGAGGTGCAATTGAGGTCGTTGGTCAAGCTCCGGTCCGAAGGCCGACTCAAAGCCCGTTTGGAATTTAAGGTCCATCTCCTTCCCCTATATATTGTAAAAATTGCACGGGGCGCCCTATTTGAGCGCCCCTCTTTAACCTGTAGCCGCTTTGTCTTTTTGTTTGCATCCGTACCCACTTTTTAAAAAACTTCAGCTTCCCTTTATAACTGAGAAACTTCAGCTCTAGAGCTGAAGTTTCCGGGTTACTAAACAAAAACTTCAGCTTTAGAGCTGAAGTTTTTATTTTATAACTAGGAAACTTCAGCTCTAGCTGAAGTTTTTATTTTATAACTGGCAAACTTCAGCTCTAGAGCTGAAGTTTTTATTTTATAACATAGAAACTTCAGCTCTAGAGCTGAAGTTTTCCAGTTACCTTCAGTTACAACACAAAAACTTGAAGTTTTTATTTTATAACTGGAAAACTAGAGCTGAAGTTTTTATTTTATAACTGGAAAGAGCTGAAGTTTTTGTTTTTATTTTATAACTGGAAAACTTAAGCTGGAAACTGCTTAAGTTTTTATTTTATAACTGGAAAACTTAAGCTGGAAACTGCTTAAGTTTTTATTTATAACTGGAAAACTTAAGCTGGAAACTGCTTAAGTTTCTATTTTATAACTGGAAAACTTAAGCTCTAGAGCTTAAGTTTTTATTGTATTACTAGAAAACTTAAGCTGGAAACTGCTTAAGTTTTTATTTTATAACTGAAAAACTCAAGCTGGAAAACTAGAAAAACTTCAGCTGAAGTTTTCCAGTACAAAGAAAACTTCAGCCCGTGGGCTGAAGTTATGTGAAAAGCGGGTACGCTTGCAATTTTTTTAGCAAAGCGGGCACAAGTTAAAATGTNACTGCTTAAGTTTCTATTTTATAACTGGAAAACTTAAGCTCTAGAGCTTAAGTTTTTATTGTATTACTAGAAAACTTAAGCTGGAAACTGCTTAAGTTTTTATTTTATAACTGGAAAACTTAAGCTGGAAAACTGCTTAAGTTTTTCGGTTACAAAGACAAAAACTTCAGCTGAAGTTTTCCAGTACAAAAGAAAAACTTCAGCCCCGTGGGCTGAAGTTATGTGAAAAAGCGGGTACGCTTGCAATTTTTTTTGCAAAGCGGACACAAGTTAAAATGTGGCACAAAAAATGGGTATAGATGCAAATGCCCATTCCTTTTCGATCTCATACATATGTGATGTTGTGTTTGGTGTGATTAAGTAAACATTTTGATGTTTAGCAACCATGTGGAGTTTAGTTGTTTGAATTGAATGGATGATCTGTTATTATTTGAGCAAACTTTCGCTGATTAATAAAAGCGACGACATATTCTTCATTTTTATTGGATTTATCTTTACTTAGAACTCAATGAATTGGAAAATTTAAAATTGAGAAGTGAAGGACGTATAAACTGTTTATAATTTAACTTGTGATAAGATTATTCATAAATTCGGATGTTGGTTTATATTAAAAATTGGACTGATTATATTGACATGAACTTATTTAGTTTGTGTTAGCTTGGAATTGAAAGGACATCGTAGCTCACGAAGGAGTTAAAAAATGTTAAGGAAATAATCTGCAAATCATGAGGAGAATTTAGGCCATCTAAATGATCGTGAGCATTAGTTGGGCAGTGGGTAGAATTGGATAAGACAAGAATCAAATTTGTTGGAATTAAGTGATTTAGGCTTAATGAATGATGTGAAGTGGTAGAAAGAAATGGAGCATCAAATGAGTTATTTATTTATTTTTAATTTTGTTTTTCTTTTACTTTTCTCACAAATCGCTAGTATGCTTTAGGCACGTATTAATAAATAAATTATCGTGATTACGTACACTTTCGCGTGACATAATTACGATTTTCAAAATAAATCAAGGTACGCGTTCGCGCGACTTTGGCCAAGCTTTCTTAAACAAAGCGTTGTGAATTGTGTACACGTACGCGTGACATGATTCTTGACGCGCCAAACTACACGTAAGCGTGACTCGTTTTCAAGATAATTCCATAATCACGAATAATCGAGTAATTAGAAGCGGTTATAAGGTATAATATACATAGGTTCTAAAATACGTAATTAAAACAATTTAATTAAGCCAGGTATGATTAGAGCGACAGTGCTAAAACCACAGAACCCGGGAATGCCTAATACCTTCTCTCGGGTTAACAGAATTCCTTACCCGGTCTTTTGTGTTCGCAGACCATAAATAAAAGTCAATTTCCTCTATTTGAGATTTAAAATAAACCAGTGACTTGGGACGCCATAAATTATCCCAAGTGGCGACTCTGAATTAAATAAATAATTCCATTTTGATTATTGTCGCTTTAATTGGAAAAAACCCCTATCCCCTTGGGAAAAAAGGAGGTGTGACAGCATCTGCACCGGATATTTCAACAAACAGACATGATATGGGGATCTTAAGAAGATGAAGCTTTAGCTGGCCTAAGGAACCTATTTTTGGATGATGAAGACATGGATTGCAGTGCAATAGTTGAGGAGGAGGAGGAGGAGGAGGAAGGCCTTACAATTCAAACCGTGGGAAAAGGAGCTGTTGTCAAGAATTGGACTGCTGCATCGTCCCGGGCCCGTCGAGTTCCTGGGTAGCCTGGCAATTAGCATGATCTATTTTTTAAAAGCAATTTTAAGCATTTAAGACATTTTCAGCATTTCGTTTTGAACGTATTTTGTTTTGAAATATTGCTCGAGACATCGAGCCGTACTTGTTTGATGTTTTCAAGATTTATTTAATGCATTGCTGTTTAAGTATTCATTATTATCCTTTACATTTCTCTACAACATTATTATTACTTATCCTGATGAACCAACAACTATGACATGTAATGAGACAACGCAACATAAGGATAGTGATTCAGAGGAAATAGAAGAAGAAGATATAATACCTGAAGAAATTGTCAGAGAAGTGGAAAATTTTGAGAACAAGCCTAAGTCTAATCTGAAAAAAACCGAGATAAATTTGGGAGATTCTGAAATAGTCAAAGAAACTCGCATAAGCATTCACCTGTCACCATCAGAGAAAGAAGAGTACACCCGTTTCCTGAAAGAGTATGAAGATATTTTTGCATGGTCTTATGATGATATGACTGGTTTGAGCACGTCTATAGTGGCTCATAAACTACCTACCAATCTGATGTGTCCGCCTGTAAAGCAGAAACTTATAAAGTTCAAGCCAGATATGATTCTGAAAATAAAAGAGGAAGTGACCAAACAGATCAAATCTAAGGTTCTCAGAGTGGTCGAATATCCTACCTGGTTGGCTAACATCATGCCAGTTCCGAAGAAGGATGGAAAGGTCAGAGTATGTGTCGACTATCGGGATTTAAACAAAACAAGTCCCAAAGATGATTTCCCATTACCCAATATACACATACTGATCAACAACTGTGCCAAGCATGAACTCCAATCCTTTGTGGATTGCTTCACGAGATATCATCAGATCTGGATAGATGAAGAAGATGCCGAGAAGATAGCTTTTATTACACCATGGGGGGTGTACTGCTATAAAATAATGATGTTTGGTCTGAAGAATGCTGGGGCCACTTATATGAGAGTCATGACAACCATTTTCCACGACATGATACACAAGGAGATAAAAGTATATGTGGATGATGTCATCATCAAATCCAAGAAGGGTGCAGATCATATAGCGGATTTGAGAAAGTTCTTTGATCGGCTTCGAAGGTATAATCTAAAATTGAACCCCGCAAAATGTGCTTTTGGGGTCCCTTCCAGAAAGTTGTTAGCATTCATCGTCAGCCGCCGAGGAATAAAGTTAGACCCCTCAAAGGTCAAGGCTATCCAGGACTTGCCACCTCCAAAGAACAAGAAAGATGTGATGAGCTTCTTGGGGCGTCTCAATTACATCAGCCGCTTTATAGCACAATCGACCGTGATCTGTAAGACGATTTTCAAAATGTTAAAGAAGGATGCCGCAACGAGTTAGATTGAAGACTGCCAGAAAGCTTTTGACAAAATCAAGGAATATTTGTCCACACCACCAGTCCTAGTCCCGCCAGAACCTGGGAGACCTCTGCTACTCTATTTGTCCGTACTAGATGGGGCTTTTGGTTGTGTCTTGGGACAACACGACGAGACAGGGAGAAACGAGCAGGCCATATACTATCTGAGTAAGAAGTTCACACCCTATGAAGCACAGTGTTCTTTGCTGGAATGCACCCGCTGTGCCCTGACGTGGATAGCTCAGAAATTGAGGCACTACTTTTGTGCCTGCACTACATATCTCATATCAAGGATGGATGCTCTGAAATACATTTTCCAGAAACCAATGACTACAGGGAAACTAGCAAAATTGCAGATACTGTTGAGTGAATTTGATATTGTTTATGTGACTCAGAAGGCAGTCAAGGAAAATGCATTAGCAGATCATCTTGTAGAAAATCCTGTAGGAGGAGAATACGAACCACTGAAAACGTATTTTCCCGATGAAGAAGTATCATTTGTAGGAGAAGATATCACTAAAACCTACGATGGTTGGAGAATGTTCTTCGATGGGGCTGCAAATTTCAAAGGAGTAGGCATTGGAGCTCTTTTGGTGTCAGAGATAGGACAATATTATTCGGTATCCGCAAAACTCTAGTTTCCATGCACCAATAATATGGCAGAATACGAGGCTTGCATCTTGGGGCTTAATTTGGCCGTTGACATGAATATCCAGGAATTGCTGGTAATCGGTGATTCAGACCTTCTGGTAAATCAGGTTCTAGGAGAGTGGGCTATAACAAATACCAAAATATTACCATATCTATATCATGTGCAAGAGTTGATGAATAGGTTTACAAAGATAGAGTTCAAACATGTTCCGAGAATCCAGAATGAGTTCGCAGATGCATTAGCCACTTTTTCCTCCATGATACAACACTCGGACAAGAATTTCATCGACCCTGCCCCAGTAAGAATCCATAATCAACCAGCTTATTGCGCTCATGTTGAAGAAGAAACGGATGGGAATCCGTGGTTCCATGATATCAAGGAACACTTGGCAAAAGGAGAATACCCGGAGCATGAAAATCATACCAGAAACGCACACTCCGGAGATTATCCAACCATTTCTTCCAAAGTGGAGGAATTCTGTACAGGAGGACTCCAGAACTAGGATTATTACGGTGCGTTGATGCCAAGGAAGCTTCCAAACTCCTCGAAGAGATACATGCCGAAACTTGCGGATCACACTTGAACGATTTCGTTTTAGCCAAGAAAATATTGAGAGCAGGATATTTTTGGATGACTATGGAAACGGACTACATCAGGTATGTCCAAAAGTGTCACCAGTGTCAAATACATGCATACATGATACGGGTACCACCAGATAAACTCAATGTAACGAGCGCACCTTGGCCTTTTGCCACTTGGGGAATGGTTGTCATCGGTCCGATAGAGCTTGCCGCTTCAAACGGACACAGGTTCATTTTAGTGGCCATAGACTACTTCACAAATGGGTTGAGGTTGCATCTTACAAGGCAGTAACCAAGAAAGTCGTCGCAGATTTTGTCAGGGATTGTTTTGTTTGCCGATTCTGGGTACCAGAATCCATCATCACCGACAATGCCACCAACCTCAATAGTGACTTAATGAAAGCCATGTGTGAGACCTTCAAAATCAAGCATAAGAATTCCACTGCATACAGGCCTTAAATGAATGGAGCTGTGGAGGCCGCAAACAAGAATATCAAGAAAATATTGAGAAAGATAATTGACAACCATAAGCAATGGCACGAGAAATTACCATTTGCCTTATTGGGGTATCGTACCACAGTCTGCACATCAACCGGGGCAACTGCTGGTCTACGGTACTGAAGTTGTCATTCCCGCCGAATTCGAAATTCCCTCTTTCAGAATTATACAAGAAACTGAACTCAGTGATGCAGAATGGATACGAAGTCGCTACAAGCAATTAGCTCTCATTGACGGAAATAGAATGAATGCGGTATGCCATGGTCAACTTTACCAGAACAGAATGTCCAGAGCTTTTAACAAAAGGGTCAGACCTAGACAGTTCACACCAAGGCAGCTGGTGCTAAAGCAGATCTTCCCGCATCAAGATGAAGCCAAAGGGAAATTTTTACCCAATTGGCAAGGGCCCTACATGGTTCACAGAGTACTAACAGGAGGAGCACTCATACTCGCAGAAATAGATGGAGAAATTTGGCCAAAGCCTATCAATTCAGACGCAGTCAAAAGATACTATGTTTAGGATTGTTTACATTTCTTCATTTGATGTAACTGAACTACGCTTGACCTGATTCCCATTTAAGAGGGGATACGTAGGCAGCCCTGTGGGTTCGGTCAGATCTTGATAAAATCTTCATTTTCCCCATGGTCAGAAACTGGGGCAGAATTTTGAGGAGGACCCTCAAAATTCCGGAGCAAGTCCGGCCAATTTCTCATATGAGGAACGACCGAAGAATCGCTTATTAAACTGGAGCAGAATTTTGAGAAGGACCCTCAAAATTCTAGTGCAAAGAAGTCGCAATGTCTCTAAAAGTGTCACATTCATTGGTTCATCTAATTTACTTGATATTGCATACTACTATGTTTTTAAATAACTATATTTATCAAATGCATGCATATTTTTCGGAAACTTTATTTCTATGGAAGCCAGATGTTACCCAGGGTAACTCAAACAGGATCTCCAGAGCAAAGAAAAGCAAAGCAAGCAGGCGAAGGCACGAACCAACCTTCCCATTCTGCATGAGGATAAGCCCTGCCTCCTTTATTGCATAAGGCTAAGCATTGCCTTCCATTGCATGAGACTAAACCCTGTCTCCTTTTCTTGCATGAGACTAAGCATTGTCTCCCATTCTACATGAGGCTAAGCCTTGCCTCCCCAATTGCATAAGGCTAAGCATTGCCTTTCCTTGTAGGAGACTAAGCATTGTCTCCCATTCTGCATGAGGCTAAGCCCTGCCTCCTCAATTGCTTAAGGCAGAGCATTGCCTTCCATTGCATAAGACTAAGCCCTGTCTCCTTTTCTTGCATGAGACTAAGCATTGTCTCCCATTATGCATAAGTCTAAGCCCTGCCTCCTCAATTGCATAAGGCTAAGCATTGCCTTTCCTTGCATGAGACTAAGCATTGTCTCCCATTCTGCATGAGGCTAAGACATGCCTCCTCAATTGCATAAGGCTAAGCATTGCCTTCCATTGCATGAGACTAAGCCCTGTCTCCTTTTCTTGCATGAGACTACGCATTGTCTCCCATTTTGCATGAGGCTAAGCCCTACTTCCTCAATTGCATAAGGTTAAGCATTACCTTCCATTGCATGAGACTAAGCCCTGTCTCCTTTTCTTGCATGAGACTAAGCACAGGCTCCTATTTCGCATGAGGCTAAGCATTGCCTCCCTAATTGTATAAGGCTAAGCTCTGGCTTTCCTGGTATAACACCAAATGCTATGCTACTTAAAATCCAGCACTATTTTCTATTTTTCTCTCGGGACTAAGCTCTGCCCCAATCTTACACAACACTAAGCTCTGTCTTGTTTCGCTTCGCATATGACCAAGCATCATGTCTTTGCATCTCATAGGCAGAAATATCGCTATTTTGTCCAAAGGCGTCATAGTCCGAAGGCATCATCCTCATAGGCGGAAGACACCATGTCATGGCCTGAGGATCTCTCAAAAAATTGCACATCATTCAAAGGTGTCATAGTTCAGAGGCATCATTCCCATGGCCCGAGAACATCATTTCATGGCCTGCGAATCCCCTATCACATGATTCATGGCCCAGGACGTCATGGTCTAAGGACATCATTCTCACCGTGCAAAGACAACCTTCATGGTCCAAAGGAAATTTGCGTCATGTATAAATTCTCACAATAATCCATATATATTTGCATGCATCGTGTTTTAAGTTTTGCAGGTAATCCAGGAAGTAACCGTCAAACAGGAGCAATCTTCGATCCGGTTTCTGTTTATAAGATTCACATCCTGCAATTATTTCAAACGTAACTAACCACCATCAGTTACCCACTTTTACTCGATAACTGTTCAGATACCTGCCCTGTGATACACCCTTAACGTCTCAAATTCACTCATGATTTCACATAAATTCATCCGATACTATCCTAACCCAAAAGAACCCTTTCCAAAACATACAACCATTCCTATAACAATTCCATCAGTTTCATCCACCGTTGGATCCAAAACTACACACGGCCTGATTCCCGTAATACCAGGGAAGGTAGGCAACTCAGAAACTAGAGTTCGGCCTCCATTTTTTCCAATCACCCCATTCGGTCAAAATCAGTCATCATTTAGTTACCCGGCAACTCTTTCATCATTCTCGGGTATATATATATATATATATATATATATATATATATATATATATATATATATATATATATATATATATATATATATATATATATACTTTCAAAATAGTATATTTTCATCATCTTTTAGTTTATAAACCCATACAAGCATTTTGCATAATTTTTCATGATTTTTAGAAGCCCTAAAATAATTTCCTTCTGCATTTTTATTGTATAAATATTCAATCATTATCCTTCAAATTATTTTTATGATCCAAACTTATTATTTAAACCAGCATGCATATTTTTAAATATTTTAATTTAATTTTTCATAATTATATTTGCATTTTTAGGCTAATTGCATATTTTTGCAATAATAGCCTATATTCATGTATAATTACGTTAGTTATGCAAAAAATAACTTTTTATTATTTTATAATGTTATGTTAATATTTTTAATCATTTTAGTGCACAAATAATATTTTTGTTATTTATTAATTACTTTTATAAATTATTTTTTGCTAAAATATTGGGTATTTAAAACCTAGCCTCACACTAAACCTATTTTCAGGACCAAACAATGGCCCAAAATACCTAATACACTGGCCCAAATACCACAGCCCAAACCATATTAACCCAACCCCTAACCCGGTCGCGACCCGTTTCTAATAACCCGACCCAACTACCTTTTAATCATGGTCGTTGATCTCTGAGATCAACGGCCCATATCAAACCCTCCCCTTTAACTACCTAAACACCCAACCCTAATCTTATTCTCCCCCGTCCGTCGCCCTAATATTCCTCACCTCATTTCTCCCTCCTAAGAACCCTAGTCTCCGCCCCCTAAATCCTCTCCTAATCCCGTCTAATATGGGATCCCATGGTTACTACTCGCCATATATGACCTTCTCCTGGTACTGGTTACTCTCCTATAGTGCTTGCCTAAACATGGCAAGCAAATCTCATCAAAATCAAACCAAAATAGGTTCAAATCACTAATCTTTATGCTATTCTGTGTATGTTCATCCTTTGTTCTATTGTGAGTACGAATATTTGTGTATTTTTGTTGATTCTTACTTACCCTAAAACTAAGGTTTACAGATCTCTTCAAATCGAACCAAAATTGGTTCGATTCTCTGATTTTGAGTATTATTTGCGTCTATATTCATCCTATGCTAATGTTTTTGTGTATATTCAGTTGATATTTGTTTTTCCTAAAAACTAGTGTTTACTGGCTTCTTCTCCTAACCCGATTTTATTTGATTTAGTGTTCTTCTTTCCTTTTATGGTTTGATTGATTGTATTTCCTTACTTATGTGCTGATTTTACCACTATATAAACCCATCCCTTTTTCTGGACAGACAAAAAAATCACTAAAAACTGAGGTTTCTACTCTGTATTTGTTTACTATTCTGTTCTGTTTAGCTCTTGGCCGGCTGAAAGCCATGGCCACCGGATTTCTACTTTTCTGACCATCTCTAGGGTGTGAGCACTGCTGGGTTCTTGAAACCCTTTGGAACTTGACACATTTGAGACTCTGAGTCCCTACTACTGCTCTTTTCTTGTTTATTGAACAATCACTGGTTAGTTTCTAAACCCTCGCAGTGTTCTAACTATTATGCTAGCATGTTCTTTGAAGTTCATGATCTTAATGCATTCCTTGACTCTCTTTATGTATGATTCTGCCTATAATTGCTAGCCTAATAATGTCTTTGCACCTAACTTAGTTAATTTGGACAGAATAAAGCATGTTTAGTTTGGTGTTATTGATAAGTCGAATGTTCTGCCATGATTATATGGTGTTATCCATGTTCTCTGCCTGATCCCGTACTTCTAGTGATTAATTGATGTTATTAGCATGTCCTAACTTTTTTAAGATCTTTACTCTAAGTGTAGTATGCTCCTATGACTATGGTTGCCACTTTATGTGTTCTTGCCATGTCCAATTCTATACCTCTAACAACATGTTGTCCTTTAAATTAATCCTCCTTGACTAATACCCTCTATGATATCTAATCTTGTTTGTACTATATTGTTTAATCCTGATTTTGGCATAATCTGATCCGTTAAGTTCTAAACTGGTTGCATTACTTGGTTTTACTAGTCTAATGCCTTTGCCTGTTGACTTTGCAATCCCAGGCTCTTTGTTTCATATCATATGTCACCCTGCCCAATGTGTTAGTTTGCTTCTTGAGTTCATTATGTGATTATCTTATAGTGTTTGCAAATGCTTTTCCAAACCTATTACTTTATTACTATTTTTCATTGATTGTTTCTTGTTATGAATCTAATTCTGGGCCGGCTGAAAGCCAAGCCCCCGCCCCTAAATCTCCTCTATCAACCTCCCTAGTGTGAGCACTTCTCGGGGTCCATTTTGAGACCCTTGTGAACTCTGACACACTAGGGTCAAAGGTTCTTTGTCACTTTGTCCTAATTGCTCCACTCTGCCCGTTTTCACCTACTGAATAAACCAATTGCTTTGCGTAAATGGATGTTGATCAGCTCTGGCTACTGGGCTTTGGCTATTTTGTGTGTAAATGAAGATTGTTTCTAGGTTTGATTGACTATGACTTCAGGGCTGCGGTGAAGCCAGTTGGATATGAAATTGAAGGCCTGGCCGAGCTGGGTATACTTTGGGCCTGTCTTAGGCCCACTATAGTTATTTTGTAACTTTGTAATTTATTTCATTCTTTAGGCCTGTAATAATGTTGTAATAACAATTGGGGTGTTAGTAAAATTGGGAAAATAGGTCTATTCTAATGATTGCATAAAACGGGTAAAAATCCTGCCTATAGGTGTTTAATCTATTCAAACATGTTCTGCTCCTATGTGTTGTTAGATAACCTGCCTATAGGACCTGAGCGTTCAATTCGTTTAACATATTCTGCTTCAACATGTTTTGTTAGATATCATGCCTATAGGAAATAAAATGACAAATCTCTCAATTTGCATAATTGCAGCATATTCATTAAACACTAATATTCATCTAGAAATCATGCCTATAGGACTTTGATTGGCTAATTCACTGTTGTTATTATAATTGCTCACTTAGGAGACATGCCCATAGGAACTAAGTATAAAAAATCATTTTCAATCGCTAATCGTTAGAAATCCTGCCTATAGGGTAATACCACTCGCGTTAAGGTGTTAATATCGAATTTTCCAAACACTGCTTCATTGCTTAACTCTACCACTATTAGAAAGCATGCCTATAGGATTAAACTAGGTAATTCTGAGTATTTCCAATGGTTGTCACTGCCAACTACTGTGTAAATCACCTAGAAATTATATCTATAGGTTTAATCACTTATAATCTGTAATTTCAATAATCAGCATGCAATACCAGATTCCCTAAACTGTATAGTTGTTTAGAAATCACGTCTATAAGATTACACCTTGCATCTGAAACTGCCTGCACGAGATCACATAAGAAACCATGTCTATAGGTCTTAATGGCTTTAATTTGGCTCAATTCTGAAACTGTCTGACGCTTAATGTGGGAATTTGCTCGCGTACATTTGTTGTCTAAGTGTGGAGGATATCTTGAGCTCTTAATTGCTTTTACATGAAGTCCAACTTGTTTTGTATGTCGCCTAGTTTTATCATTTTTAAGCAGCCCAAGTTAAGTCTAGAAGACTAGAACTATCCAAAATAGAGGTCTAAACGCCTCTAGGCCATAAGCATGGGACGGGTAGTGCACGCATAAGACACGATTTAGAATCAATTAGTGCGCTCTAGGTAACAAACTTAAAGATGGTAATCGGGTAGCAGGAGATGATAGTCTGTGTCCGCTGAATAATACGAGTAACACCCCACCTCTAGGGAGTTACAAAGTATTATTTATGTTGCACGGAGTGATCCTTTAGGCTAAAAAACTTAGGACCCCTCATCTTGTCTTCAAATCAAGTGTTTGTATTTATTCTAAGTCCTTGATAATAAATCTTCCCAAACTACTTGTTTCTCTCTGTCTTCATTTAGCTGACTAATTCATAATTCGAGTTCGGCCGGGACCCACAGTTGTGGACCTCGAAGAGTGCCTAACACCTTCTCTTCGAGGTAATTTGAGCCCTTACCCGATCTTTGGTGACGCAAACTGGTTAAACCAGAGTTATTTGCAAATAGGTGCCCTAACGCACCTCAAATCCGTTAGGTGGAGACTCTCTCTTTTAACACCTTCCTTAAAAGAGTTGTCACGTGCCGAAACCTGATTTCGCGAGAAAAAGGGGCACGACAAGTGGATCGTGCTAACTTAGAATCAAAGGCCGATCAAGAATAGGTGTCGAAGACAACATTAACAGTATCTGAGGTTCCTGTACAATCAACCTCGAATACCGGGGGCATTACCCTCGGATATCGACTTTTGCGAGGAAATTACTTCATAATAAAAGGGTCTCGATAGGTAGGATTTGTTCTAAGGGCCAAACGGTCAAACGAACCATGCCCACATAGATTGCTCGAGCCCTGGCATAAAACATGTACGCATGTATAATTGTTTTGCACAAGAATGAAGAGAAGTACTTTCCTTGCAATTATCTTATGTTTTAGAAAAATTTCCCTCTTTATATCCCTTAAAGATTCATACTTTCGATCTCTTAAGGAAACGAGCTCAAGGGCCGATTATAACCAGAGTTCGGATGATCACTCCCTCACTCTAGGACTGCCGTCTGAAAACAAACTCGAACATATCGAACTATTAAATATCTGGGGCATAAGACTTCTTAGGCAACCCCCGAATTTTAAAGGCCACGGACACACCCACTCCGGGACTGTGATCTTAGGCAAGGCTGGATAACTCGCGAAAACAAGCCCACTAGACGATGCCTGAACTAAAAGGCTACTACCATATTTACACGGCTCAGAGACGTTCGAAAACCGTAACAAAAGATAAGCCTTCAAAAAGAAATTTTCCATAACCGGTTCTAAAGGCTACCCTTGGGAAATCTAAGCTACCTACTTTGGGAGAAAGTTTCCAGTAACACCGAAACCCCAAGACGCCTCAAAACAGAATAATTTAAAGGCATGGTTTAGTTCGAACTTTCACAACCTAAGTTATTTTATGCTAAGGCATTCCGGCCTTTGTGAATACAAGTAATGAAGCAAAGGAAAAATTTGAAATCCAAAAGGGAAAAAAGCCTTATATATATTTGCCCAATAATCGTTTTACAAAGGCCAGAATGGCCTGATACAAAAACCAACAACGTCTGAAACGACCTCAAAAAGTTGGAAAAAAACCTAAGTGGCCTAGTCTTCATCGGAGGCAGTATCTTCATCCTCGGGATCTTCCCCGCCTTCAGACTCGCTTAAACTCTCGGAATCTTTCGCGAGAAAGGCCAGTTTTCGGGCCCTGGCTTCTTCTGCTTTGGCATTCTCGATTTCAGCTAGAATATCGAAGTTATGCGCATGGGCCCCCTCAAAGGCTTCCCTTAGAGCTTGCCACCTTGCATGCTCATTCATACTTTTAGCTTGAGCTTGAATCGCCTCGGTGTCAGCCTTGTACTGAGCCACTTTAGCGTCAGCCTCGGTCCTGGCCACAACAACCTCTGATTTGGCCGCGTCGAGTTCCTTGGCCAAATTCTCTTTATCAAAAATAGCCGAGTCCAATTGAGATGGAAGCTCCTCGATTTTCTTGACATGTACCGAGATCTTCTCTTTTGTAGCCCAGAGCTGGGTCTCGGCCTACTCCAGTTCTACTTGGACGACCTCCTTTTTCAAGGCTAAGATGTCTATATTTTTATTGAACTCCTCAGCCTCGGCTTGTATCGTATCTACCTGTGCTTTGAGCTGCCCGATCTGTTCGAGCCTATGTCGGACCTGCAGGATTGGATCATTAGCCACTATGTCCATTTCGTCTTCATTATCATGAAGTACTCGAATTACCTGCTCGGCCATCTCGGTATGCTCCCTCCGTGCCGTTTCTAAGTCAGCCTGAAGCTTCTCACTGAGAAGCTTGTAAGTGTCCCTCTTCTCAGTGAGATACCGAACCTCGGCCTCCTGATGAGTTGATTCCTCCCGATATTGGAGGAAAGTCTCATGGTGCAGCACCAAAGCCTGCAAACATAAAGGAAGGTGTTATGGTTATTTACAACTTTAAATTTAAAAGACTTGAGGAGAAAGATGCACAAAGTTACCCGATTTAATGCTTGTTGAGCTTTATCGAATAGGCAGGGGGTTTCCACCTTGTCCATCACTGCCTGATCTTATTCGGTCACCAAACATCGAAGGTAGCTAGCGACCCCCACGGGGGCAGAGAAAACCCGTCATCCTCCGGGATAGAGAAAACTATTGACCGTCTTCGGTCAGGGTCAACACTCGGGGCCGGGAATCGGTCCACTGATTTTGGGCTCGAGGAAGACCCACTAGCTCCTGGCGATGGTACCTTCTTTGGCACCGGTAAATCTCCGAGCCCAATGATATCCTTTGAGGCAGTAAAAATTTAACCCATCTAAAAGGGTGTGGATATCTGCAGTCCCCTGAGGCCCCTCGTAAGATCGACTTTCTAGCATGATGGCCTCGTAGATCATGGCATCTGAGAATTGGGGAGACCCCCCGGTAAGGTCGATCAACCCAAGTACATCTTTCAGGGCATTTTCCTCGGCTCGAGAAATATCAACCCCGGTCTCCCTCTCGACCTCTCTAGCTAGGGGCGGCATGGCCTTACCCCCTTTTGGTTCGGGAACACCGACTATACTTCCCTCGTCATCCTCCTCATGTCGAGGCGGTTCAACTTCAGCGCCCACCGGTTCGGAAGCCTCTTGTATCGCGACACCAGCCCGTATGCGGGGCACCAGCTTGGATTTATCTTCTTCTTCTTCGGACTCACCCCTTAGCCGATGGATTGAGGCCGAGGATAGAGCGGTGGTGCTTCCCTTGGGCTTGCGAGACCTCTTCTTCGGTTTTTTCTTTTCTGAGTTTGGGGAACTCGATGCCCTTTTTCTCTTCTTTTCATCTCTCTGCTTCGTAGTAGGGGATTCAAAAGGCACATCCTCATCACCGGGTGGAGGCCTCATGGCAACGTCTTTGGGAAGACCTACAAAAGACAACAGAACCAATAAGGATTTGACAGCGCAGGGAGGAAATCAAATATTATTACATCAGAAAAGAAAAATTACCATGATTACGGGCCTCCCACCGACCCTTCGACAATTCGCGCCATGCGCGCGCGGAATATGGTCGCCGTACCACCAAGCCCTCGACCCACTCTTTAAGTTGAGGAACTGCATCCAGCATCAGAGACACGGTTGCATCACAAAACACCGATAAGAAGGAAGGAAAGGGAGGAAACAATAAATAAAGGAGAAGATATCTTACAATTCATGTTCCATTTCTCGGGAAATGACATATCCTCGGCAGGGATCAAGTCCGAAGTCCTCACTCGAACGAATCGGCCCATCCAACCTCGGTCCTGACCCTCATCTATACTCGAGAATGGGGCCCTGGTGGCCCAGTGAGCAAGCTTGATTAATCCCCCTCGGTATAGTCAGGGACTATATAGGCGCATCAGATGATCGAGGGTAAAGGCACATCCCTCGATTTTGTTTACGAAAAAACAAAGGAGAATCACTATTCTCCAGAAAGAAGGGTGGATCTGACCCAAGGTTACTTCGTACCTTTTGCAGAAGGCGATAATGATCGGGTCTAAGGGACCCAACGTGAAGGGGTAAGTGTAAACACTTAAAAAAAACCTCCACGTGGGTAGTGATTGATTCCTTAGGCGAGAGCACCACCACGTGTTTATCGGTCCAGTTACAATCCTCTTTGACCTTGGGGAGGAGATGGTTGGTGACTGTACATATATATATCGAGACCAGCTCACATCGACTCGGTACCGAGGGAGTCTTTTCAATATTGAAATCAGCACCGATCGGACATCCTCCGGGAACAACTCTTTAGAGGGTGGCTCTGCCGCATCCCATCGCCGGCGGCCCGTGATAAAGAGGCTTTTTCTTTATGTGGAACAGTTTTAGAAGTTTTCGCCATTCTAAAGCAGAGATAAAGAAAAGGAGAAGGTTGCAAGGGATTCAAGAAATCTTGACACAAAGGTGGAGAGTGGAGAGATTCTTGAAGAACAAGAGTAGAAGGAGCTTTTTGGACATAAAGTTTGCATGAATGAAGGTTGAGGTATTTATAGTTTGCTAGTGGCGGTTCAAACCTAGTAGTGGCCAACCATCATTGACACACATTTAATGCCTTGGATATTGAACCGACGGGATGTTTCAATGACCTTTATCACTTACGTCATGGTCTATCGAAAGCGATGTTCGGAAATTCATATCGTTTCTCGTCATCTTCTCTCCGGAAAACGAGGGGACTATCTGTATACGGTCGAAACTAGGTTCGTCCATTGCTTGACCAATCAAGGCTGAAACATGACAGGTCAAAGCTCGTGCTCAGGTTATATCGAACCAAGGCGCGAAATTAGACCGTCGAGCTCGTGACCTAGAGACCGAGCAAGATTGAGCCCGAACAAGATCGAGGGAAACTTACCGAGCCAAGTAACGAAAAGCCGGAATATCCATAATCGGCCGAGGATCACGGCGAAAATCTCGGCACGTATCAAGAAGAGGCCGATTAATTAGCGAATCATGAGATTTTTTTACCTTGTATAGAATTGTACCAAAAGTAGAACACCCCACTATATAAAGGGGGTTCTGATCATTTGTAGAACACATTGTAACACGCTTGTTCTGATCGTATCTAGCTTCATCATCTTGTTGTTAAGTTCTAACACTAGTTGAGAATTTTCTTGCCTCGAGGGTGATCGAACTCGGAGACTAAGGCTGTTCAATTTTGTGGTTTGCATTTATTTCAATATCTTTAATTTCAATACTAATCTGTCTTCTTAATTTATATCAAGTTATATCAAGTATCCTTAAAACCGCGTATAAATTCAATTGTTATCCAATTTTAAGGGTGTATATATATATATATATATATATATATATATATATATATATATTATGTGTTTCTTGTTTTCATCTAATAATTAGCCACCTTGGCAACTTAAAAAGAAACTTTTTGGCCAAAATATAAAACTGATCGATCGGCTAAAACTAATTTTATTAGCTAGTCGAAAAGTATATATATATAGTACTCATATATATATATATATATATATATATATATATATATATATTATCGGACTATTATTTTAAGATCTACTAAAATATATATATCGCTTCCGCATAGCAAAGTCTAGTGTTTCGCCTTAATTTTAAATATAAGTTGTCAATTTATAAGATACATTCAAATCCTAGGTGTTCCTTTTCTGTGATGTAATCTATTACGACTATACACGTGACACTATATAATTTTATAAGTCAGGATACAAAGTCCATGTAGTATAGAGAATAGATGAAAGATGTTTGGAAGACTATGACATGTAAATATAACTAATAATATTAGGACTCAATTTATTTAATATTAAAAGAGAAATATGCCTAAATAAAACAGAATAGTTATAGAGAACTCGTATGATCGACTCAAATTAATTTGGATTTAAGACATAATTAATTGATGGATTGTGATTGCACCTATTATGCTGTTAATTTTGACTTTCATTTGACATTTTCCGTCTTCTAACTTTTATATCTAGATTGCCAAACACCAACATATATATATATATATATATATAAGAATTGTGAAATTCCTGAAAAAGGTGAAAAAGAATTCAAATGAAAATGATAGTTAGAAAATTAGAGTTGTGTTTGTACATGAATACAATTTGGAGCTGTTTTTGAACTTTTATGAACGAGTTGAAGTGAAATTTTTTTAAAAACAGTTTTTTGGAGTTTTTCAAATTTTAAAAAAATTCCGAAGTTCAACTTCAAGTGAAATTTGAAAATTTCATGACCAAACACAATTCTAAAAAAAGTGAAAATTTTCTTATGGCCAAACGGGCCCTGTATATAGATGTGAGTGTTGTGGCCCTTTTTGGAGCATGGCCACATGATAGGTTAGGTTGGACATGACCAACCAAATTAACTTCACAAGAGGCTATTAAGAGGGTGTTTGGATTAGCTTTTAAGTTGGTCAAATCAGTTTTTAAGCTCTTTTTAGCTTTTTTCGGTGTTTGGCAAAGTCAAAAAGTATTTAAAATAAGTAAAAAAAACCGCTTAAAACGAACTAAAAGCAATGAGCTGGGCAACTCCAACTTATTATTTTTTGGCTTAAAAGCTATTTCTGATGAAAATCCACTTACTTTAAGCCAATTCAAACGGACTCTAAGTCAAAACATCCCAATTTAAATACCGTCATAACTCTCATTGAAAATAAATGTAGATTTAAAAAGAGATAACAAAAGGAGATTACCTTTGTTGATGTTAAGATGTCTTCAAATTGTTACAACTTCTCCGGTTTATCAATATATATCACATAATTTAGTTCTTTTGAATCATTAATTTGCTGATTTGTGAATACTCATTACTTGAACGTCGGTTTAAACTTGTTTCTTCATATTGATACCAGTACATAAGATTATCTGCAACTTTTCTAAAAAAGGTCAGTTTGATCAAATTTACATGCATGGATTCCTGCATATATAATACATTTTATCTTGTTATATATTTGCAAAGCTATGCTAAGTTTAAAATAAGCAACAAATGCCTTGCCAAAGTTATGCAAAAATAGCATGGTCTAGCCAGTTTTCGGACTGGTCATTCAAATTCTCATTTTTCAATAGTAAATTCTCATTTTTCAATTACCTCTTCAGGGAAAAAAGTTCCTCTGGCTTTCCTAATAATTTCAGTCCTGAAAATAAGTACAATAAGATCTATCAACAAAAGAATATAAAGAAAAAAAAATATTCTAATTTACAAAGCCATTTTTGGTAGACTTACATGTCTCCACCTTCACAGTAACTTGTCACAATGCAGACAAAGGAGTCCTAATTCATAACCAAAAATAAATAATAAATAAAAAATTCATTAGTTTAGTACAAGAAATTAAATTTACTGAAACATTCAGTCCCTTAAAAGATTCACAATGTTTATTAATTGTGTACCTTCTCTACCCATGCATCCTTGTATTCTACAATATAAGGGTTATCTAGCTTGGCTATCAAATTCATCTGCAAGAATTAAAATTGAAGGTCAGATAAGAATAATTACTTACTCTATAATTAGATAATTGTTTATAGAAAGAGTTGCATGGATAGAATGAACGAAGCCTTGAAGCAACGGTAAAGTTTTTTACGTGTGACCTATAGGTTATGAAGCTTTGAAGCAACAGTAAAAGTTATTTATGTGTAGCCTATAGGTCATGAAACCTTGAAGCAACGGTATAGTTATTTATGTATGACTTAAAGGTCATGAGTTCGAGCCGTGGAAGCAGCCACTAATGCTTGCATTAAGGTAGACTGTCTACATTATTGCCCCTTGGGGGGTGGGCCCTTCTCCGGATCCTGTGTGGACGCGGGATGCCTTGTGGAAGACAAAATAGCACTTTCTAGCCAGTTTTCGGACTGGTCATTCAAAAATAGCCAGCGTTTACCAAGTCAATGAAAAATAGCCACTATTTTGCTGCAACAGAGACCGGTCCAGCATAATATACTGGAGTTCGGTGCACCTATGTATGAACTTCCAGCATATTATGCTGGAACTCCAACACACGGAAAGTTCCAGCATAATATACTGGAGCTTCGAGCACTTGTGTATGAACTTCCAGCATATTATACTGGACCGATATACTTTGCTGGAACTCCAGTATATTATGCTAGAGTTCTAGTGTACTTATGCTGGAACTCCATCATATTATGCTGGAGTTCCAGCATACTTATCCTGGAACTCCGGTATAATATGCTGGAGTTCAAGTATACTTATGCTGGAACTCCGGCATAATATACTGGCGTATTTTCCGGGTTTTGAACAGTGTTTTCGCTCAGATTTATCTTTACATGAAAAGTGGCTAAATTTCTATTACTTTTGAAACTGGGCTATTTATAAACGACCACTTGTAAATCTGGCTATTTTTTAATTTCTCCCCAAAGTTATCTCTTGTATTTAAAATACAATATTTGCAGCCAAAGATTTTAAAATATACGGGATAATCAGTTCCTTCTTTCCGAACTTGATCGTATAAGATCTAATAATCAGATGATTACTAATAGAGCAAGCCGCATTAAAGATTTAAACTCAAATATTTGGATATAAATTACTTCAAATACTATACGAAAGAAGTCCTTCTCCATCGACGTTTTTTTTTCCGGCTATATGTTTAATGTTAGTGTCAAAAGAATTTTCATATAAAAATACTACTCCATTGTTTGTTGTTGTGACAAATTCCGATGCAAAAAATCTGTGCAACAAGAGAAATGATGTTGTTGCCAAAAAACTAAGTTAATATAACAAACATGTTGTTGCGACAAATTATATTTTGTCATTAAAAGTCATGTAATTATCGCTTATAAACAATAATAATTTTGTAGTCCCTCAAGAGTAATGAATTACAAATGTAAGTGTAATAAACTTTAAGTAACCACTATTAGGTGATATAAGTTTACTTATATAACACATATTATGCATTTGTTGATTTAATAATTTATCATTAGAATTACTATTCATGCACTTCTAATCTAACTGTTACTATCCATGTACTTGTATCATAGTTATATATTTTACTTTTTATAATTTGTACTTTTCAACTATTAAATTTAAATTTTACTTACAGGTAGGGGTGTACTGTAACGACCCGATCGGTCGTTTTGAGCTCTAGCGCGTCGTTCGGCGGTTTGAGTCCATGAGCAGCTTCACTTTAGGTATTATGACTCGCACGCGCGGTCGGAAATGAATTTAGGGAAGTTCGGAGTTGATTTGGAAAGAAAATTCTCATTTCGAAAGCTTTAAGTTGGAAGAATTGACTAAGGTTGGATTGTTGAGTAAACGATCTCGGAACAACGATTTGAAGGTCCCAGCAGGTTCGTATGATGATTTCGGACTTGGGCGTATGTCCGGATCGGGTTTTGGATGACCCGGGAGCGTTTCGGCGCCTATTGTGAAAGTTAGCATTTTGGAAGAATTTTATAAATTTGGGTTGAAGTGCATTTCAATGTTATCGATGTCCGTTTGGGATTCCGAGTCTAAGAATAGCTCTGTATGGTGATTCTGGGATTGGGAGCGCGCCCGGAAGTGGATTTGGAGGTTCGTAGGTCATTTTGGGGTCATTTGGCGAAAGTTAGAAATTTGAAGGTTTTTGAGAAGTTTGACCGGAAGTGGACTTTTGATATCGGGGTCGGATTTGGATTCCGGAAGTTAGAGTAGGTCCGTAATGTCAAATATGACTTGTGTGCAAAAGTTGAGGTCAATTGTACGTGATTTGATAGGATTCGGCATCGAATGAAGAAGTTTGAAGTTCATAAAGCTTGAATTGGATTGCGATTCATGATTTTCTGCGTTGTTCGATGTGATTTAAGGCCTCGAGCGGGTCTACGTTATGTTTTCGAACTGGCTGGTATAATTGGACGGGGTCCCGGGAGCCTCGGGTGGATTCCGGTGGTTAATGGATCGAATTGGGAAATTGAAGAAGAATTGAGGCAGTTGATATCTAGTGTAACCGCACCTGCGAGGTTTTGGCCGCAGGTGCGGAGCCGCAGAAGCGGCCTAGGAGTCGCAGAAGCGGAGCGGGGCAATCAGGGGAAGGACCGCAGGTGCGGAGTTTTGGCAGCATCTGCGCAAGCGCAGAAGCGGAAGAGGAGCGCAGGAGCGGGATTTTGACCGCACCTGCAGAGCCGCAGAAGCGGCTATTGGTCCGCAGGTGCGGAAGTTGGCTGGGCGGTGAGGTTTCTTTAAAGACGGGACTTGGCCCATTTTTCTTCCATTTTTCACTTGGTGGAGGCAATTTTGGAGAGCTTCAAGGAGGGATTTTCTTCAAGCAACACAAGGTAAGTGATTCCCACTTATTATAAGTTAAATACATGGTTTGTATAAGGATTTAAACATGGAAATTTGTAGAAATTGTAGGGTTTTGGTAGAAAACCTATAATTTGGTATTTTTGGATTTTGACCACAAATTTGAGCATGGAATTGGAAATAAATTATATATTTGCGTTCGTGGGGTTATGGGTAAAGTTTATCTTTGAAAATTTTGGAATCCGAGCACGTGGACCCGAGGGTAATTTTTATCGACTTTTCGATCGGAGTTGGAAATTGTTGTATATAGGATTATAATGAGTATTGGAATATATATATTTGTGGAATCGCTCATTCATTGACTAGTTTTGGAGCGCTGGGCATCGGTTGGAGTTGTTGGAAAGGCTTGGGAGCCGGTTATGGTACTTCAGAGCAAGATAAGTCTCTTGTCTAACCCTGTGAGGGGGAAATTATCCCTAGGTATTGTAAATTGATATGTGCTACTTGTTGTAGGGCTACGTACGCGCGAGGTGGCGAGAGCCCGTACGTAGCTACATTCATGTTATTGTCTTGGTAGGCTTAAGTTCACATCATGCTATAATTGTACTATTTGAGTAGTCTCTTGCCTATTAAATTCCTCCTTTTACATTACTACTTGAGACTAGACAGACTATTGTAGAGACTTCACAAGTTCATGATTAGTCATTGAGTAATTGTACTCCTCTTACGAAATTATAGCGATATATATAGGTTCTCGTTGAAAGGTAAAGACATTATAACTCACACGTTTATTCGTGAGTGGGGTCAAGGACCCGTTAAAGCTTCTTAATCTTATGGGGTCGGGCCGTCCGCCTCGGCAGGATTATGTATTTCACTCTTATGGGATCGGACCGTTCGCCTCGGTAGGTTAATAGATGCATCTATTGTTCGTGTCGTTCGCCTCGGTAGGATTATGTTTTATTATTATGTTGGATCGGGCCGTACGCCTCGGCATTTCCTATATCATATCCCCATGGAATCGTGCGTAGTATTCGGCAAGAAGCTAGTGTATCCGTGAGCTTTCCGGATTTGAATAATGAGAATCTACTTGATGAGGTCCACTACACCTATATGTGTACTCCGGTTAAGGAGGGAATTTCTAATGGGAAGCTTGAGTTCATTGTAAAGAAGGGAATTCGTATCACGTATTTTTTTATGCTTATTTAATTCATTTTTTTACTCTGCCTCATAGTTATTTACCTCATTACTGTACCTGATGTTATTGGACCACTAGTGAGTGTCGATGTCGACCCCTCGTCACTACTCTTCCGGGGTTAGGCTAGATACTTACTGGGTACGCGTTATTTTCGTACTCATACTACACTTGCTGTACATTTTGTTGTACAGGCACATGTATGTCTAGTGGCCTTGTGGGTGCAGCAGCGTGGTTGATACGTGATCTTAAGTGAGCTGTATTCCATGTTACGATCCGCAGCCAGCAGAGTCTCCTTCAAAGTAATTGTGTTTTATTTTCTGTCCAAATTTGTATTCCGAATAGATGCTGTGTTTTATTTTATTTCCTAGTTGATGCTCATTCACTTGTGACACCAGGTTCTGGGATGATTATGGGTTATTTAGCATTGAAATTTGGTAAAAACATTATTATATACTCTATAAAGTCCATCATTTACTATTTAATTGAAGTAAATTATGAATTCAACAATATTAAAATGAGAACCAAATTAACTTTTTCGTGTTGGCTTGCCTGACAGTGGTGTCCGGCGCCATCACGGCCTTTAATGGGGTTTGGGTCGTGACAACATGGTATCAGAGCACTAGGTTCACTTAGGTCTCACGAGTCATGAGCGAGTCTAGTAGAGTCTTGCGGATCGGTACGGAGATGTCTGTACTTATCTTCGAAAGGCTACAGGGCTGTTAGTATGGGTGTTCACTAAACCCGAAAACCGAACCAAACCGACCAAAAAATCCGATACTTTTTGGTTTGGTTTGGTTTTGGTTTTGAATTTTAAAAACCGATCAAATTTGGTTTGGTTTTGGTTTTAATCAGAAAAAAACCAAAAAAACCCGAACCAAACCGACTATAGGAGTAACTATTTCAAATTTATTATTGCACCAATATATATATGTATATTTTATACAAAGTTTCAAAAGTTTTATGGTAAATGTTAATAGTTTGCACTTTTAGTATAGTTCCTTACCTTTACATTCTAGTTTGATTGGTAGTTTTATTTTGTTAAGTGTAAGAATTCATTTTGTGTTAAAAATAATATATTTTAATTGAGTCCTTAAATTATTCATCACTATTTGATTCAATTATCATTAATATATCTTGGAATAGATTTCTCAAAGGGCAATTGATTTGATAGTGTTACGTTGAAAATGTGGTCGCCGGAATATGTGTTTGGTAGTGTATGTCTTATATTTAAGAAAAAATCGACAAATAACCGAAAAAACCGAAAAACCGACAAAACCCGACATAAACCGAATCGAGAAAAAACCGACTTAATTGGTTTTGTTTGGTTCTAATTTTTAAAAAACCGACTTACTTGGTTTGATTTCTTTTTAGGGAAAAATCGATCCAAACCGAACCATGAACACCCCTAGCTGTTAGGAGCACTTCCCTTCTTGATTCCTCATCGTGCGATTTGATTCCTTTGAGGCTTATGCCTTCATTTTCTTCCCAATCAATCTTATGCGACGTGAAGTGCTGGTTATAAATCGAGAATTTGAGGAATTGTAATGGTACTGCAGATGTGGTGCAGGATGTTTCTCCCTGCGTAATTTATTGGGCTATTGTCGTCGCCTTGCGGAAGGATATCCTGTCATTTCAGCTCAGTAGCTATACTTTTGAGAGCTTTTAGGCTATGCACAAGTTGCTATGATGCTCATGAGTTGTTATCGCACAGTATTGATGTAATGGTAGGATGATTGTCTATGTGTCGGGTCAGTGAATGATTTGAAAGGAGGTTTACTCAGTGCATGATTCAGAGATTCGGTATTTTATTTCTGGCAGAGGAAAGGCAATCGGACTATAATGCTCAGATTTGGGTTGATGGAGTAACGAGACTTGGTATTTTCGAGCGTGGAGGAATTTTCATCTGTGATGTGGAGTCGTCATTCTTGTTGGACGCGTTAAGGTTTGCCGATGTTATGGTCTTTGTTGAAATCTCCCTCGGGGGAGGGTATTTTGAAATAGTGCTGGATAAGCGGCTATTAGAGATAGCGGAGTGCAGCAATTTCGGAATCGAATGGGTATTTCTGATGTTGACGGCTCGAGGAGGATGATCTTCGGAGGGGTTTAAAGTTGGTAGCGATCAATTAGTTCAAGTTCTACAGAGATGGATTTTGACTTAAGGCAACAACTGGGCAGCAAAGGATGAGGAAGGACACGTGGAAGGTGTCTTGCGGTGGATAAACTTCTCGAAGGCCGAGAGTGAGAAACAAGAGTCGAACAGATGCTTAAAGGAGTGAGTTTGATCTAAGTGGGAGAGTGGCAGAGTAGCATATGGGTTCTGTGATAGGATAGCTACACACCTTGAGAAAAGTTTAGAGTGATTTTGGATCCATGGTGGACAGTGACTAGGTCTACGGACCTAATTTGGAATAATAGCTATTACACGGCGCGAGATTGGATATGACAGAAGGAGTTCCTTGATATGAAGAAGGATACAACATGACTTTGGATTGGAATGTATTGTCGCACCTTTAGTTGATGTCCATGAGGAGTGAACGGACTTGTACAGTTGGTGAATGAGCACGGGCTCAGGATGGGTTACTGATTTTGTAGTAATTGTACCCAGTGTAACGACGTTGGAAGATGTCGGCATGTAATTTCCACATGTGGGTTATCTCTGGTGAGCAGGTTAGCGGTCACGTGGTTGGCGAAGCTTCCACGAAGAATTCTACTGGCTATCCGGTAAGAGGTTGAATATGTAAATGTGGCTAGTGATTCAAAGCGTTCATGAAATGCTAACAAAAGGATTTTGAGTAATTTGGTGGGTTGATTATGCAAGATCATGTCAATGGGGGATAAGGAATCTTGGTGGGTTCTAGAATCATGCAATTGTAACTTCAAGCTAAGTGAGGGAGCCCCACCGTCTATGATTGAATCACGTGATTGTCTGCTTGTACGGTTTCTTGTTATCGGTGTATCGATAGGTTAATATGACTAAGGAAAGAAAGCATTAGTGGTAATTCGAGCAAAGGACTTGAGGAATGTGTTCTATATTTGGCCCTTATCGATCATGTTCAGTTTTGGGAAGACTCAGAGTTTCTGCTTCTGGTGGGAATAGTGTATAAGGGAAAAGAATTCAGTCGGGTGCTTCTCGGATAGGGTGTTCACGTGCTAGCAGAGCACTAGAGTTTGGCTTATATTCGGGGCCAAGTCAGAGTGGGTGACTCTCGACTTCCTAGTGGGTTCAAGAATTTGAGTACAGTGCCTAAGGACTTGGAATGTTCTATGTTATCATAGGGTATGTGGTGCGGTATTGGAGGAAGGGAAGAAGTAGCTTCGGATTCTCGGAAGGTCTTGTAGAACGGGTATACCAGTTGGCGATGCTATTGTGCGCTCAAGGAGAATATGAGATGGTTCATGGGTATTAAGACGATGTGGTCTCGCGGATTGGGTCACACGAGATGAGTGTTGTTGGGTTTCATTACATTTATGAATGGAGCAATTATTATTTCTAAGGCAAGTTAAGAATAAATTGGGAGAAGACGGGTCGGCTAGTAATGGTTGAATCGACATGATTGTGGCCGTGATCAGTTCCTTCAGCGTGTTTAGTTACATATGTGATTTGTGGCGGAACGTGCGAGGCTTGACAGCCACCATAATTTGATTGATTTGGGAGGTATTTGGTTCTAAGGACTAGGTTGAGTAAATGGATTCCGGAAAATTCATGTCGCGAAATGAGGTTGTAATTCCCGCGGTTTGAGAATTCAGTTGCGCGTTGCAATGGTTCTTCTGAGATGAGCTAAGTAAAGGGTTTCTATATCATGAAGTGTTTATTCTGTTTAGTGGTTCAGGAGTAATGGTGAAATTCTTGTACTGTCGTGTATTGGCATATTAGGTACAGTGAGCGACATGGGAATTGGAAGTTGAGGATCAAGGTTGCCGTTTGGTGTTGGCAAGAATATCACAAGCTCGGGTGAGCAAGAAAGGATTCAGATGGTTAGAGTAAGATGGTATTGTCTTTAGCGTCACCTGAGATCGGTGTACTGTGTAAGAGGCTTTGCGTACTATTGCAGATTCTTGATTTGCTTTACTATATTAGTGTGGCCGGTGGTATGAATGTGCAGACTTGTTACCTGGTGCGGAAGGTCGTGAGAGTGTATCCCACGGGAAGATTGTATAAGTGTTACATGTAATTACTAGATTGATTGAAGAATGAAACCAGGTGCGGAGATTTTTGGCACTATCTCTAATTTGAGAGTTTAGGCCTGAAAGGCACCCTCTTCAGTTGGTTGTGAATTGTGGAAGTTTGGTCCGGATTTGACGGCTGTTCTTATGTGTCATGAATAGGTCATTGTGGGTCCTTGAGAGGTTATTTGCCCAAGCATGATAAGATCAAAATCGGCTGAGGTCTGTTGATGGGTCCATATGTGGATGTGTACTCTACACCAGCGTGGGTGTGTTCATTCAGCATAACACTCCTTATGGAGGAGTATTCGGACGTTGGATGTTATTTCGTCGTCGGCTATTTCATGTAATACTCTATTGTGCCGTGTGGGTTGTGAGACGTCTTGATTAACTGCACATGTGTTGAGGTTCCGCGTAGCAATGGTGCTATGTGAGCAGGATGGTTCTCGAGATGCAGATCCTATATCGCACCTTAGTCGTGTTTGAGTTTTGGGGCATATGGCGCTATCTGTCTCCCCAGGGATGGTATTACGCACTTGGCGTGCTTGTGGTCGATATTCGGGTATTTCGTAGTTATGAGCATTTTAGCCCGATAAGTATTTCTTTATAGATTATTATGTGTGGATCGGGTGGCACGCCGCCACGGGAATGTTGTTTGGATCAGGTGGCACGCCGCCACGGGTATGTTGTTTGGATCGGGTGGCATGCCGCCACGTGTATTATGTGTGGATCGGGTTGCACGCCGCAATAGTGTGATGTTGAGTACAATCCCCTATATCTATTCTTGTGTATTTGTTTCTCATTTTCTGAGGAAGGTTCATAACACCTTTTCGGTTGTTTAATTAGTTACGTGGGTTGTGTAGTTCTTTCCAGAGTTCGTTTTCTTTATGTATCACATTCGATTTTGTAGCTCGTTGGCATTATGCCATCATATGAGATTTTAGGTAGTGTCTAAGGTGGCTTATTGCCCGAGCAGCTTGTACTGGGTGAGACGAGATCATTAGACCTGGGATCGGTGCGATCAAATTTAGATAAGGCACATTAAAGAGTAAATATCGACATTCAGTCCAGAATGAGGTAATGGTTCTTGTCAAGAGGAGGAACTCAATGATTTGTTGACTCGACAGTTGGTTATGAATTCTTACACCTCTCTTTCGTCGTGGCAGTATTGCAAGAGTTGGAATATGACTTATATGAGTCATGAGGTGCGTTGTGAGCATCAGATTCGTGAAATTTCGGTAATCATTATCAGAGGATGTTATTATGGTCATGTGAATTATGCGGTGCATGGTTTCAGCAAAGGTATGCAGTCACGTATTGGTGCATCGTGTAGTGAATGATACTGTGTTCGGATGATGGAAACAGGCTTGGCAGAACATTCCAGATGTTTGAATTTGGCTCTAAGGCCAATTTGACTAAACAAAAAGAGGAATCTTCAGATTTGCTCGAGCAAATGTGCTCAACTGAGTTGCGGTAGCACGGGTAGGTGTACGAGGTGTTAAACAGTGATTTCAGGCAACTCCAGCGCAGTTCTTTGCACGTTCGAGGATGAACATATGTTTAAGTGTGAGAGAATGTAACGATCCGACCGGCCGTTTTGAGCTATAGCGCGTCGTTCGGCGGTTTGAGGCCATGAGCAGCTTCACTTCAGGTATTATGACTCGCACGCGTGGTCGGAATTGAATTTCGGGAAGTTTGGAGTTGATTTGGAAAGAAAATTCTCATTTCAAAAGCTTTAAGTTGGAAGAATTGACTAAGGTTGGATTCTTGAGTAAACGACCTCGAAACCAGGATTTGAAGGTCCCATCAGGTTCGTATGATGATTTTGGACTTAGGCGTATGTCCCGATCGGGTTTTGGATGACCCGGGAGCGTTTCAGCGCCTATTGTGGAAGTTAGCATTTTGGAATAATTTCATAAATTTGGCTTGAAGTGCATTTCAATGTTATCAATGTCCGTTTTGGATTCCGAGTATGATAATAGCTCCGTATGGTGATTCTGGTATTGGGAGCGCGTCCGGAAGTGGATTTGGACGTCCATAGGTCATTTCGGGGTTATTTGGCGAAAGTTAGAAATTTGAAGGTTTTAGAGAAGTTTGACCAGAAGTGGACTTTTGATATCGAGGTCGGATTCCGATTTTGAAAGTTGGAGTAGGTCTGTAATGTCAAATATGACTTGTGTGCAAAAGTTGAGGTCAATCGTACGTGATTTGATAGGATTCGGCATCGAACGAATAAGTTTGAAGTTCTAAAGTTCATAAAGCTTGAATTGGATTGCGATTCATGATTTCGGCGTTGTTCGATGTGATTTAAGGCCTCGAGCAGGTCTGCGTTATGTTTTGGAACTGGCTGGTATAATTGGACGGGGTTCCGGGGCCCTCGGGTGGATTCCGAGCGGTTAACGGATCAAATTTGGAAATTGAAGAAGAATTGAGGCAGCTGATATCTGGTGTTACTGCACCTGCGAGATTTTGGCCGTAGGTGCGGAGCCGCAGAAGCGGCCTAGGAGTCGCAGAAGCGGAGCGAGGTAGTCAGGGAAAGGACTGCAGGTGCGGAGTTTTGGCCGCGTCTGCACAAGCGCAAAAGCGAAGAAATGGGCGCAAAAGCGGAAGAGGACCGCAGGAGCGGGATTTTCACCGCACCTTTGGACCCGCAGAAACGGCTGTTGGTCTGCAGGTTGAAGTTGGCTGGGCAGTGAGGTTTCTTTAAAGACGGGACTTGGCCCATTTTTATTCCATTTTTCACTTGGTAGAGGCGATTTTGGAGAGCTTCAAGGAGGAAATTTCTTCAAGCAACACAAGGTAAGTGATTCCCACTTATTATAAGTTAAATACATGGTTTGTATAAAGATTTAAACATGGAAATTAGTAGAAATTGTGGGGTTTTGGTAGAAAACTTAGAATTTGGTATTTTTGGATTTTGACCACGAATTTGAGCATGGAATTGGAAATAAATTATATATTTGCGTTCGTGGGGTTATGGGTAAAGTTTATCTTCGAAAATTTTCGGAATCCGAGTGTCACGACCCAAACCGATGGGCCGCTACGGGAACCCGGTGCCCTTACTCAACCGAGTACCAACGTAACGTATCTTTCTCATTACATCAACATGGGTAAGTGGGTCAGAAGGGTCGTATAAGGTAACAAGAATAAAACATGAGAGAACACTTGACATAAAATGACCCAACCTGATATGCTGACTTATACATATGACGTACGGGCCTATAAGGCAAAAATAATCACTTGTACGCTGAACATAGGCCGGCAAGGCCATACAATCTTTCATATACATAACATATGTGTACAAGCCTCTAAGAGTACATAAACGTCATAAGGCCAGGACAGGGCCCCGACATACCAGTCAATACATGTCTAAATCATACTAACCAAATAAGTAACTCCGGAGCAAATGGAGCGCACCAACATCTTCCGTTGAGCTGATAGCCTACTTGGAGAACTCTTAACCTGTCTATCGGAACCTGCGGGCATGAAAAGCAGCGTCCCCGGGTAAAAGAGACGTCAGTACAAATAACGTACCGAGTATGTAAGGAATGAATATCGGTAAACAATAGACATGAGAGAAACATGGAGTAAAAGACTCAACATGTATATCCGAATAGCTCTGTGAATGATTTAATATTATAATGTCATGCATATGCATTACCATGCATGGGTATATGCGTTCATAACATCATAAGCCTCTGAGGGCATCACATCATATCATCTCGGCCACTGTGGGCAAATCATAAACGTATACCAACTGATCAGGTGGTGGTGCGTATATAACACCATAACCTTTTCCCATATATATATATATATATATATACACGCGTATATAACGTCATCTGGTCATGGATCAATGTAAATGAATGCAATGCATGAGAAGTACGTCAATAAAATCTTTCGGAATGTCATAAAACCATTTTACCTCTGATTAATATCTTGAAACAAACTGTATCAACTTACATATTTTCTGAGACCCATGAATAGACGATAGAATAATAGACATATGGGGAATCAAGAACATAGGACCTCTAGTATTTCTATGAATAGAGTCATTTATGGAAGTTGTGCATTTGCTCGTTTCATTTATATCGTATGAATCATTCCAAAAGAAAAAAGGGATAGCCTTAACATACCTGAACCGATTCTCTTGACAATCCCTCCAATACACTTGATTGCGACAAAACACGTAGCGGCGAATCGAAGTAGGGGAAAATACGTGTGAAATTCTTGAGAAAGATTGTGCCGTGCTCTCTTAGAATCGCATTTTGCGCTACTATAGCATAATAAGGGTTCATAACAATCCCCTTGAGAAAGAAAGTTCCATCCGTCAGAGTATCCAATGTTGTAGGATCTTTGCAAGCAACGTTATCAATAAGAAACCAAAATAAGAAACGTTGCTGGTCATATCTTTTAAATTGCATTCAAGTAAGAAACCAAATTAGGCAACTTATGTCAAATTCTCTAAATTATCCAAAGGAGAACGTGTAATCAAGGCAACCTTATGTCTTTTTGACTCATCATGGATATTTTGCCACTTTGACTTGGCTTAATGCCACGTGGCAACCCCAAAAACTTATCCTTATCCACATAATCTTTCTTAATACCACAATTATCCTACCATTAATCATTATCCACATAATTAGAAATTATCTCAAATTACTTAATATGCTACTTACTTTTAACACATTTATATACCTTACTATCATGGTCATTTGGTACCTTGTGTGGCACTAGTCCATGAATACGGGGTATTATACTTGGACCGTATTTTATTCCCAAATTGCCAAACTTTGACAAAATTCATTTTCTTCGATTTGCTTACCCTCTTTCCTTCACGAATTTGCTCATCACTTGTTTAAAATAGCATAGTGCTTATAATCTCAAAATAATCTCACTCCCGAACTTACGTCGGTTAACTTACGATGAAACTTCAACGTATGTAAATGCGGGATGTAACATCTTATTTCCGATCTTATATCAATTTACTTGTGGCGTACTTCCACGTACGAAAATATGCGCTGTAACAAGTTCATGCTCAAGTAAACCAGATATCAAGTCTTCCTGAAATTTGTACAACAAGGACAAATAACAACTAAGTGCAATAATTAATTGAAAGCAAGTACAGCCTCTCAAGGCAACAGTCACTCAGTTAATCTCAACAGCTCAATGACTCAGCTCATCTCAACAGCTCAATCACTCGGTCACATCCCTCAGTTATCATACTCAATAGGTACATGCGCTTACTGGGGGTGTGCAGACTCCGGAGGGGCTCCTTCAGCACAAGCGCTATAATCCGCACGGACAACTCACGCGCAGCACGGACAACTCACGTGCCATAATATCAATATCTCACCACTCGGCCCTAGGCCTCACTCAGTCATCAACCTCCCTAGTCTCTCGCACTCTCAGAAATCAAATATAATAGCCCAAACAGAGATAATATCATATATCAACAATGCACAGTAAGAGACAGAGGCTTAATAAGTACGAAAAGCTATGACTAAGTACAAGACAGCAATTAGCATCTAATTCAGCAAGTACACGATCTCGCAGGTCTCAACAGTGATAACATAAGGCCTAAACATGATTTCTAACATGAAGCGCAGTCAATTTCCACGAAAAAGAAAGGGAACATGTAATGAACAATAAGCTATTCGATTATACAGTCTCACGGGATGGACCAAGTCACAATTTCTTCGGTGCACGCCCACACGCCCGTCACCTAGCATGTGTGTCACCTCCAAAATAGTCACACGACACAAAATCTGGGGTTTCATACCTTCAGGACCAGATTTACAACTGTTACTTACCTCAATTAGAGCAAAATCCTACTCCGTGATACCTTTGCCTCTTGAATCGGCCTCCAAACATCCCGAATCTAGCCAAAAACAATACAATACGATCAATATCGGCTAAAGGAATCGATTCCACAAGGAAAATACCAAATAATAGCCAAAATCCGAAATTGGCTCAAACCTAGCCCCCAGGGCCCACGTCTCGAAATCCGACAAAAGTCACAAAACCCGAAAGCCCATTCACTCACGAGTCTAATCATACTAATTTCATCAAAATCCCATATCATTTGCCCCCTCCGAATCCCAAAAGTTCATTCTCCAATTCTCAAGCCCTAATCTCCCAAATTTCACCTCAAAAACTCACCAACTAGGTATAAAATCAGTGGGGAAACACCATTATTGAAAATAAATAAGCATAAGGACCTTACCTCGGTAATCACTTCAAAACCCTCTTCAAAATCCTCCAAAATGTGAAAATGGTAAAAAATTTCAATGTCCCATTTTTATATGTTTTTGCCCAGCAATACCGCACCTACAGTCCATGTGTCACATTGTCACGACCCTAGTTCTCCCTCCGTGAACCTGTCGTGACGGCACCTAGTCTTTACGACTAGGTGATCCTAACATTTGCGGATAAAGGAACAAAACATGAAAGCTATCAACTAAAAGTAAATTTTAAACAAGGAAATGCAATGATGCTCGGCATATACAATAATCACTTCCGAACAGTATTTTGTAACTCTCCCAAAACCTAGAATGTCATAAGTCCCAAGCTAAGAAAAGACACAGTACTCCTATACTCCAGAGTCTAATACAAGAAGAAAATACGAGAAGTCTGTAACTTGAGGAAGAGTAGATAGGGACTCCTAGGTCTGTGGACGCGACAGATATACCTCGAAGTCTCTACAGTCGTCTCGCCTCACTAGTAACGCAACTGATGTGAGGTACCTGGATCTGCACATGAAAAACATATGCAGAATGGGCATGAGTACACCACAGCGATACCCAGTAAGTGCCAAGCCTAACCTCGGTCGAGTAGTGACGAGATCAGGTTAGGGCCCTACTGGTATATATATAACAAAATAATACATAATGAAATATCGCAGTAAAGATAAATACTAAAAATTAACAAGAATGAAATCACAGAAAAATGACAGCTCACTACACGAAGATAACAGCAGGGGATCTTCCGGGATACCGTCCCATAGTCCCAAACTTAAATGTGCAGGGGGGTCTCTTTGGATACCGTCTCGTAGTCCCAACGTAAATGTGCAGGGGGATCTCCCGGAATACCGTTCCGTAGTCCCAAAGTAAATATACAGTACAGGGGGATCTTCCGGGATACCGTCCCGTAGTCCCAAACTTAAACGTGCAAGGGGGATCTCCCGAAATACCATTTCGTATTCCCAAAGTAAACATGCAACTCAATCAACATAAACAACAATTTCAACAAGGAATTCTACAGTTCATACTAAGTTCATATCAAAGAAGACAGGTAATTTTCACTAAGCATGCTGCACAGGGTTCAGATAGGCAGTCAAGGCAGTTAAGACAGTTAAAGCACGTAGGCATGCTTTCCTAAGCTAAACAGGATAGTTACATATACTAGTGTTGCTCAATTAAAGGAAAAATAGATTTTTTGTTACCTCTCGCATTTTCGTACGTTAAAGTTTCGTCTTCAGTTAATTGACGTAGACTCGGGGATGAGATTATCTTGAGGTTAATGTATTGATGCTATTTATAACAGGCAATAAGTAAGTGTCATGAAGGATAAAGGGTACACGAATTAAAGAAAACGAGTTTCGTTGAAAGTGGCCAATTTGGGATAAAATACGGGTCGAGCGATAATACCCGATAACTATGAACTAGTACCATGCAAGGTACCACATGACCACGGTAGTATAATGTATAAATTATATTAAAAAACGAGTAGTATTTTTAGATAATTTAAGGCAATTCTTAATTATGTGGGTAAATGATTAATTACCGGATAACCGAACATTACCTAGTTAATTATTAAGTGTGGAAATAAGACGTGGCAGCACTAGCTAACCACATAAAATGACTAAGTAATCAAATAATCGTAGGTGGCTATCTAAGATTTAATTGAATTTAATAAGTAAAGAAGTCTTGTCCTATTTCATTAGGATAAAGGAACCAAATAACGTTAATAATCCAAAAGCAAGAACATATCCTTTCTTGGTTTGAATATTTCAAGAACAGAAGCTTAAAAATCGTTGAATATTTCAAGAACAGAAGCTTAAAAATCGTTCAAACACTTCAACAAGCAAGAAGCTTAAAATTCGTTCAAACACTTCAACGAGCAGAAGCTTAAAATTCGTTCAAACACTTTAGAGAAGCAGAAGCTTAATTCGTTCAAATACTTCAAAGAACAGAAGCTTAATTCCATCCAAATTTTGTGGTTCTAATAGAGTACGGTGCAATCTTCGTCAAAAATATTATACGGAGTTTTTCCTACTCTAGGTATGTTAAGGTCATCCCTTCTTTCTTTTTGGAATGGTCCAAGTTATACAGAAGAAAGGAACAAATACACAGTTTTTATAAACGGCTCTATTCATAGAAACACTAAGGGTCTTTGTATTCATGATTCCCCATGTGACATATTATTATATCTTCTGTTCATGGGTCTCAGAATAATACGCGATTGAAAAAGTTTATCCGGAAGGAATATTGAGATTATTACATAATTTTAATGCATTTCATTCATTTATACATGTACATTGACCCATGACCAGATGGCACTATATATGCGTGTGTATATATATATATATATATATATATATATATATATATATATATATATATATATATATATATATATGTGGGGGGGGGAGGGGGGAGGTTACAGCGTTATATACGCACCACCACCTGATCAGTTGGTATATGTTGATGATGTTGCCCACAGTGGCCGAGATGATATGATGGGATGCCCTTAGCGGCTTGAGGATGTTATGTACACCTATACCCATGCATGACACGGCATTTATATACACGTGCATAACATTATAAATGTTTCAGAATTTACAAAGTTATTCAGATTTACAGATGGATTTCTTTATTCCATGTTTCATCTATGCCTTTTACGTATAGATTTTCATGCCTTACATACTCAGTAAATTTTTCGTACAAACGCCCTATTTCATGGGGCCTGCATTTCCTTCCCGCAGGTGCAGGTAGGCAAGCTGATGGTCCCCCTTCTTAGGATCCTTAATCAGCGAGAGTTGGCGTGCTCCACTTGATCCGGAGCTGCTTTTGATTTTGGTACGATATGTTTTTATATATATGGGTATGACGTGGCTCAGTCCCATCTTTGCACAGTTATATTTCTATTAGAGGTCTGTAGACAGTATATCTAGTTAGATAGTATATGGCCTTGCCGGATTCAGTTTTGAGGTACATAGTTGTCTGTAGCAGCCTTGTCGGCTCGCCCTACGTATGTTGCACGTATATGTACGTATGTTTTTTTTGGGCAGGTTTCCTTCATGTATATTATTCTCGTAATTCAGCAAATGTTATTCGAGTTTATATCTTAGATGCATGCTTAGGGGTGTTTGACAGGTAGGACTCGGGCACCCGTTGCGGCCCATCGGTTTGGGTCGTGACATTTTTGCTTAATAAAAATGGGGTTTTTTCAACAAATAGCCCGTGTACACACTCGTCACCTCACATACACGGCGCTCATATATCAAACAGTACCAAATTCTAAGGGGAGTTCCCCCACACAAGGTTAGGCAAGCCACTTACCTCGAATCAAGCTCAAATCAATCCGAAGTCACGCTCTTGCCACGAGTATCCAACTCCGAGTGGCCCAAATCTAATCAAATCAATTACATTACGTAAATATAGCTACAAGCAACTAATTTAGCTAATGAATTCAAAGCTAAGGCAAGAAAATAGAAAAATACCCAAAAATCTTCCCCGGGCCCACGTCTCGGAATCGGGCAAAAGTCACAATTATCAATACTCATTCACTCACGAGATTACTCGTGCAAAAATCATCCAAATCCGACACCTAAATCCCACTCAAATCTCAGATTTTTGGTTGGGGAACTTTTCCCTCAATTTCCCAACTTCCTTACTCAAATCCTCTAATTAGATGAAAAATACAACAATAGATTAAGGTAATATGATCAAAATAGAGATAGGATTAGTTACCCAATAGCTCTCCTTCAAAATCCCTTGAAAAATCGCCTTCCACCGAGCTCCAAATTGAATTTTTGTGATATGAATTTCAAACCCTCGAAATCTCCTTTTCTGCCCAGCGATTTCCGCTTCTGCGATCCCAGGACCACATCTGCGGTCTCGCACCTGCGGAATTTCCATCGCAGGTGCAACTTTTCACTTAATGTACCTCGTCCACTTCTGCGATCAATAGGTCGCACATGCGCGTGCGCACCTGCAGATCCTCGTCCGCTTCTACGATCCCAAACCACTCCTGCGTTCCTTCACTCGCACCTGCAGGCGTCGCAGATGCGGAACTCCCCTCGCACCCGCGAACCCAGACTATCTTCCGAAATCCGCTCCTGCTCTTGGTCATCCGCATATGCGGCCCCGCACCTACAGTTCCCTACCGCAGGTGCGAAAACACCAGAACCAGCACACCTGAAAATCTTCTAAGTCCAAAGTTTTCACCCGTTGAGCATTCGAAACACACCCGAGGCCCCCGGGACCTCAACCAAGCATAGAAACCAATCCTAAAATACCATATGAACTTAGTCGAGCCCTCAGATCACATCAAACAGCGTTAAAACACAATTCATCCTCCGATCCAAACCTAATGAACTTGAAACTTCAAATTTCTACAACCGATGTCGAAACCTATCAAACCACGTCCGGTTGACCCCAAATTTTGCACACAAGTCATACTCAACACTATGGACCTACTCCAACTTCCGGAATCGGATTTGGACCCCGATATAAAAAATTCCACTACCGGCCTAAAACTCCAAAAATTCCACTTTCGCCATTTCAAGCCTAAATGAGCTACGGACCTCCAAAATACAATCTGAACACGCCCCTAAGCCCAAAATTATCCAACGGAGCTAACAGAATCGATGGAACTCCATTATGGAGCTGTCTTTACACTGTTCCGACTACGGTCCAAATTCTAAGACTTAAGCTGTCATTTAGGGACTAAGTGTCCAAAACACTCCGAAACTCCAAACGAATCATCCCGGCAAGTCAGATTAGCAGAAAAAGATAGGGGGAAGCAATTAATATGGGATCGGGGCGTAAATTCTCAAAACAACCGGCCGGGTCATTACATCCTCCCCCTCTTAAAACATTCGTTCATCCTCGAACGAAAGTAGAGACATACCTGAAGTGGTAAAAAGATGAGGATAACGGCTGCGCATATCCTGCTTGGTCTCCCAAGTCGCCTCTTCGATTGGCTGACCACGCCACTGAACCTTCACTGATGCAATGTTCTTTGACCTCAGCTTTCGAACCTTCCTGTCCAATATAGCCACTAGCTCTTTAACATAAGATAGATCCATGTCCAACTGGAGTGAGCTGAAATCCAACACTGAGACGGATCACTGTGATACCTCCGGAGTATCGAAACATGAAATACCGAATGAACTCCTACCAAGCTGGGAGGTAAGGCAAGCTCATAAGCAACCTCCCCAACACGCCGCAACACCTCAAAGGGACCAATAAACCTTGGTCTCAACTTTCCCCTCTTTCTAAATCTCATAACGCCCTTTATAGGCGAAACCCGAAGCAAGACCCGCTCTCCAACCATAAATGAAACATCGCGAACCTTCCGGTCCGCATAACTCTTTTGTCTGGACTGGGCTGTGCGAAGTCTATTCTGAATCAACTTAACCTTCTCCAAAGCATCCTGAACCAAGTCTGTGCCCAATAATCTAGCCTCGCCCGATTCGAACCAACCCACTGGGGACCTACACCGCCTACCATAAAGAGCCTCATACGGTGCCATCTAAATACTGGACTGATAATTGTTGTTGTAGACAAACTCCGCAAGTGGAAAGAACTGATCCCAAGAACCTCCAAACTCCATCACATACGCACGGAGCATATCCTCAAGAATTTTAATAGTGCGCTCAGACTGTCCGTTCGTTTGAGGGTGAAATGATGTGCTCAACTCCACCCGAGTACCCAACTCATGTTGTACGGCTCTCCAGAATCGTGATGTAAATTGCGTGACCCGGTCAAAGATGATAGATAACGGTGATCACGCCCAATTATGCATTATAAAAAGGACAAAGCGGTCGCTGCAAATATATTCCGGTTAACAAGTCCGGAGTCGAATCCCGCAGGGAATTAACCTATTAATCAAAGCTATTGGACTCACAAAAATTCACGTATTCAATCTTCGGAGATATTTAAATAATAGATTGGATGTTTATTAACTAAGTATTACGTAATGAAAATGTAGTAATTAAGAACTAACTATGAACGGTTTGCAAACAAGAATTGGAATGATCTAAGGTTCTGATTTTCCCTATTGTCGCAATCCTTTCCGCTATGTTTGCTATAAATTTGTCTAAGTCTCCTCTGTCAATCATGAGCACTCTGACTGTCGTAACTCTCTCCCGAGTAATTACAACAATATACTAGACATATTCTCCCAAATTACGCTAGCTAGCTTTAAGTACAGCTCACTTAGATCACACCCAAGGTTTCATTATCCCTAATCTCACCTTTAAACCCTTCGTATTGATCCCTCATAAACGTTAGGAGTGATGTTGTTCAACAACTAACTAAATATGCGCTCTCTCCCGAGTAATGCACACTAAATAGGAACAGCTAATTGAGGACCCTTTAATCAACAATAATAAGCATATAGTTGAACAAATAGATATAATACTATGGCAAGTCTATATTAACATAACAAGAAAATCATCCTTCAACAGGTTCCATCAAAACCCTAGATTATGAGTTTAACTACTCATACTCATAGTACAAATATCCAAAGTAATTTGCATAATTAAATTACAGAGTAAGGATAAAGAGATGTGGAAATCAATGTTTCTAACTCCCAAGTAGTGTTCCACGTGCTATTCTTGCCTCCGGTTGCAAAAGTCCTTCAAAGTGGAATTTTTGGGTCTATTTATATGTTTGGGACAAGCCCTAAACGTGTAGGTCAACTCCTAGTTAAGCAGGGAAATAACTAAAACCTCCAAAACTCAGACTGGGCCTGGCCTTTGGCCTGGCGTCGCCTGGCTAACGCCAGCCTCAGCCTGGCTTTAAGATGGCATCGCTAGACTAATGCCTGGGTAGGCCTGGCTTTAAGCTGGCCTCGCCAGGCTAAAGCCTGGTCGAGCTAGCTTTTGCCCGGCTTCTCCTTTTCAACGTTCTCGAGCGCACTTTGGATGTTTAAGCATCCCTTTAGCTCTACTTTTATTTTCGATGCACCTACACATAAAATAGACTCCATCACGCTCAAACAAAGTGCAATTTAACATTAAAGCCTGTAAAACGCAAAGCATATAATGTGCAAAACCATGAATTATAGCCACACCTCAATCTCCCATACTTAAACATTTGCTCATCCTCGAGCAATCACATTACACTTATGGACACAACCTCTTAAGGAATTCTCTTAACTCATTATGCCAAGAATCTTTAAAATAGTTTAAGCACAAAGGCGTGACATCCTCGCCTCAATAATCGACTCACAAATACCATGCTTTATTCACAATTCGCTTACTTACTCTAACATGGAGGTAAACAACATTACCTTTCCTTTATGAATCATGTGCCCTCACCCAATCAAAGAGCTTAGTTCCACACACCATGAATTTTAATAACGTAGGAACTCAAGATAGGAAAAATTCACTCGCTCTCAGAAATAACATTCATATGCCCCAAATGACGTACCATAAGCTTGCCCTTAGTGTAATACTTCACTAATCGAGTTCATTCAGTCTAAGATCAAATAGGACTTTCATTGGTTGTAATGTAGGTTGTGGGTCAGGTAGGACACATTTGGATATTAGTGACTACACCTCCCTTAAGCACTTTTAATACAAATACTTCAACCTTCAATCCCATGCTTATGCCAAACCAAGATTTCACCTTACTTCACTATATTTCACCCCCTACTTCTTACACCAATACATCAATGCCACCACCATCATGATTTATGTATTTTTAAACATTTTTTTTCTTTTCTCTCTTTTCTCTTTTTTTTTCTATCCAATGGCTTTTATTGACACATTTCTTTTTTTCTCTAGTGCACCTTTCTCCTTAATTCATTGTTCCACTCAAAAGTCAACCCACCACCCCACACTTCAACTTTTCCAGAATTTATCACAATTCAAGTGCTTACGAGAGGTGACAGGGTTCAAATATATGGTCTATTCAAACAACGGGGTATGACTTGTAATGTGGTTACCAAAGAAACGGGATTATAGGCTCAAAGTGGTTAACTACAATATATAACATTTAGGTGGGTACTTTATATATATCTGGCTTAACAAAGAACTGCCTATATCACTTCTCAGACTGAACAAGACTACTATTTTGCTTTGCACACACATGGGGTAAGTTCTAGACATCAAATGTAATGCACAGAACACATGCAAACCTCACACAGACATGGCACATAACTCATTCAGAATTGGTTCTATCCCGACACTCCAGTCAAAGCAGATAAGCAAATTTGAGAATCCATGATTTAAGGTATTTATCCTAGAGTCAAGAATTGAGCCTAAGCGTATTAACCAGAGTACTGACTATTCTCAAGGCATCACAAAGCTCAGAGATATTGCTGCGATTAAGTGCTTAGCCACGTGATTCCTACTCCTTAAAATTAAAACTACCTACACCCGGTTCAACTAAAAACCCTTGAAAAAGAACCGCGGCCCAAAGAAAAACCAAGGGGAATTACTACACTACCTAAAAAAAATCTTTTTGGTATTTTCTTTAGACTTTCTTCCCTCAAGAAAACTGTCTAGGAGATCCATCGTCGGGAAGAGTCCAACCTATTTTTTTTTAATTTCTGCCTAAAAACAAAACAAGATAAAACAAGATAAATTCTAGGAAATTCTAAAAATAAAAACAATCTAACAACTACTAATATCTACCACTAACAAGAAAACACAGTAACAATAAAAACAACAAAACAATGCTAACAACTAACACAAATAAAAACAAGCGAACAACTAACAATAGCTACAAGTTCTTACCCCACACTTAAATCATGCATTGTCCGCAGTGCATGCACAATTAGACAAAACAAGAAATAACAGAGTAGGGTGCAAGAGAACTCCCCGGTCAAGCAGCATCGTCATCCTCTGACGCTCTCCACTCCTCATCATGTTCGTCCTCTTCATCATCACCATCTCCCTCACCATCTGACTGCATTGGTTCAGCCTGAGACTGCTTCGGTGTTTTGACATCCTCACCAGCGGGGAGTCTGAATCCCTCTCCCACACCAACCGACTGCTGAGCATGAGCATTGAGCGGGTATCGCAGCTCCAAATCAGTCCTCTCCTCAGATGTGGTCGGGCGACCCCCTATCCGCAGCTGTAAATCCATCATCCCATAAAGATGGGCCATGAAACTATCATCACGCGCATTGCACTCAGCACCTGTCAATGTCCCAGCCTCGCCTTTCAACCGGAGATTAGTGATGTCTGTTTGTCGGATGAGCTGATCAATAGTGTGGTCAAATTCAGGCTCTACCTCAACCCTCTCATGCAGTAGGAACCGAGTCAGGAAATTAGGAAATGGCATTCGATCAATCTTTTTACTCGTTCTCACTTGTGCCATCTGGTGGCGAATTAGGTGACCCACATTCACCCTCTGCCCTGTCATAAGAAAATATAGCACAAAGGTCCTCACACGGCTTACAAGCGTGTCATGATTGCACGGTAGGAGTCGTGCGTTTATCAACTTGAGACACACCTGAGCCTCTGATCGCGGCCTACTCCGCACTACTATTTAAGTAGCGAGAGAGGGTCGGTGCAGCTTTTACTCGATTTAGGGTCGGGATCGAATCCATAGAGAGCTAGAATTTGGAATCGAGTATCTATCTAGTGTAGAATTGTGTATGTGTTCTTAATTGCCCTTCTATTCATTTTTGGGGTTTTTTGCTTACTTCTACTATTATCAATCTACAAATGGTAATTGCAACTAAATTATGCTAAGAGTTATAATGCTACGAGTTGCTCAAATAGGTTTAAAAGGCACTAGGGTAGTGACTACCGCCTAGGTGGTCAATTGACAGGTACTTGAATATAAGGCACATTTGACACGTCTGGGGAGTATGTTATGACCGTTGCACGATATTACCCACTCTACACCTCTTGGTGGTTCGAGTGATTTTGCCCGAATTGGCTTTCTCAAGACCAATTGGGTATGCAAATTTGCACACGCAACTAGGGTTCAATTCGGGTATTACTCTCTCGAGGTTTAACCCTTTAATTGGGGCTACCAATCTCTTGAGTACGCCCCAATTCATTGTTGGAACAATTTCGGAGACTTAGGCTCTCTTTCTCAATAAGAGCTCAAGTCAACACAACATAAACTAATGTTTGCAACCACTAATTCAGAAATTTACCATGAAATTGGCCCAAATAACAAACACCCATAGTCAATTTAGCCCTAAATTACAAGACCCATCAATTACCCACACTAGGGTTGGGCCACAACCCTAGCTTATGGGTCTAGCTGCTCATAATTAAAGAAGAAAAGCAAGAAATAGATGAAGATAAACTCATATTCATTAATCACTAAGTTAAATAACAAGATTCAATGATGAAAAGTAGATAAAATTGCCCAAAATGGCTTAGAAAGTCGAACCCACGAGCGCAGCTCCTTAATTACAATATATGATACCCTAAAAATGGAAAAAGAAGCTATTTATACTAGGCTAAAATCTGGACAAAAATGCCCCTGCGGGGTTAGTGCGGACCGTACAAAATGGACCGTGGTCCGCACTGGGGCTTTGGCCTTGAAAACCAGCTCTCTGGATCTTGGTATAGCAGACCGCAGAGAATGGACTGCGGCCGCGGAGGCTTCTAGTGCGGTCCGCATAAAATGGACTGCGGACCGCATTGGCTTGAAAACTCCAAATTGCAACTTCTCTGATTCTTGGCTCTGCGGACCGCACTAAATCGACTGCGGCCGCATTATCTTTAGTGCGGACCGCGCAAAACCTGGTGCGGTCGCACTGCCTCTTAGACTGGAAGTTAGCCTCTCTGAATCTCCTAGTGTGGACCGCACAAAGTGGTGTGCGGCCGCACTGGGCCTGTTTTGCCTGAGCTTGTCTTGTCTAGGCACTTGTGCAAGTTTCACTCCTTTTGAGTTGATCTTTGACATCTCGTCACTTTGATGATCAAACATGCAATCAAGCACAACTTGTGAGCCGTTTGGGACTATTTTCTATGAATTTCTACTCAAAGCATAAGCAAGAAGGAATATAAAATGCGTCAAAATCTCTAGTTATCAACTCCCCCAAACTTAAGCTTTTGCTTGTCCTCAAGCAAACAAAATAAGACCCACCCCTTAAGGGAAAAACCAAGAAATTTTTAGCTGTCCTAAAATAACCTCAACTAGCCTCAATTGGGACTAACAATTGCCCTCAATACACATGAATCATTAACACATTTACTCTTTTTAAAACACCATGGATCAAGTGCGACACAAGAGCATCAAGAATTGACTCAACACATCAAAGAACTCTTTTCTATTACTTTGGTCATTGTGGAACCCAAACTCACACATCCTCAACTCTCCCTAAGCAATCCTCACCTTTAAGATAATGGCACTCAGAACGAGGATAATGGGAATTCACTCATCTCTCTCTAGAAAAAGAGTCACAAGTCCGGCTTTAAGTACCATATGCTTGACCCTTATGTAAGTATCCACTAATGTAAGCTTCATTCAACTCAAGATCATATAGGGCTTTTGTGTAGACATTGCGAAGGCTTTTGGTTCAGGGTAGGAAATGTTTTGGTCTAAGTAGGTTCCATCTTCCCTTAAGCACTTCTTTTGATTCATTTGGCATCCATTCACTTGACTCTTTGAGTCATTTCACTTCTTTCTATGGGGTTAGAGAGACACACTGTCTCTTTTTCTTATGCATTTCAAACCTTTTCTCCTTTTTCAACTTTCCACACCTTTTATTCTTTGCTTTTCTTTGAATCCCTTTTTATTCTTTTTCACATTGAACTTTCTTTTTGTCTTTTTGCTTTTCTTTCTTTTTCATTGCCTTTCCTTTTCTTTATTTTTGTGTCTTTTTACCACTTTGTTGCAATCCTCGTCTCTCCCCCCAAACTTATACTTTTGCCATATGCTAAAGGAAAGATCGGGTGCCAAGAGAGTGTATCTTTTAAAATGGGTATAGGCTTGTATCATGGTTATTGAAGGAAAAAGGTCTAAGGCTCAAAAGGGTTGACTAGGGATCTTATCATTGGTAGGTTATGGAAGTGTTCAAGCTATCATATTGACCAAGGAGAGCCCATAGTCATGTCTCAAGTCAAAATTCACTTAGGATTTCGCCTCAACAAACATTCAGGGCAAGTTCTAGACCAATGGCTCGGGACATGGACTTGCAATACGATTACTCACCACACAAGCTATGGGATTGCTAAAGACAGAGTCAGGGGCCCACAACGACCTTAGATAAGATTCAAGCTCACAATGGTCCCGAAAAACCACTTGATGATTATCGGCCAACACAAGAGTCTCAAGGTCACTACTTTCACCATCCTAAGCACAACAACTTGTTTTTGACCATAAGATCACAGGCAAATGTGCTAGGCCCAAGTGAAGCTTTGCTTGAGGCACCCTTGACTACTAACTACTAAAAACAAAAAGAAAAATGGACTCAAACCCCTAAGAAGGTTGTCACGCCATCCATCATTGGGAAGAGCCACCCGGTTCACACAACACTCCACCTTTGGAAAGAACTGTGGCATTAAGAAAATCAAAGGCTTATTGTAAACGTTGAAAACAAGAAGCTACGAATCACAAATAAGAAGCTAAGAACGAAAAGTTTGTGCAAAGTAGAATGAATATATATACAAGAGGGGATTTGAATATACAATAAATTGGATGAATATCTACATTGTAACATCACTTTATATACAGATCCAAAGTAAAATAAAAGTGCGAGAAATGTGTCTAAATGTTAAAAATATATACAGACCAAAGATGAAAAATCAAGAAAGCATAAAAATTGTTAAATATATACAGTCATCCAAAATGTAGGGCCTACCCCCTCAAATGAAAGCTGGCATTGTCCCCAATGCCAACTAGTCTAAATAAAGCATCAAAAAGAGAGAAGAATAAGGATTTAAGGAAACTTCCTATGACCTGTCTGTCTGCATAGGCTCTTGTGTGGTCCCTGGGTCCTCTCTATGCTCGGGAACCTCAGACTGGTTCCCTGTGTCTTGTTGCTCTGCTGCTAGAACCTGGGCCTGGACCTGGACAGGCTCCTGAGGTAGTGCACCCTGTGACTGACTAGAGGATGTCTCATGTGGTTCTGCCAGCTGGATGACTGCATCATCAGCTCTAGGGATCATCCTCCTCCTCTTGGGAGGCCTCTCTGACTGCTCCGGCTGGGGATGCTCTGCTGGTACTGGGTCCTGGAGTAGTAAATCTAAAGGCATGTGATCTGCCTTCAGTCTGTCAATATCCGTTCTCAACTCCTTCACGGACTCCTTGGAGGCCCGTGTTTTCCTCAGCTTCTTGTGCTCCCTAGAAAGCTCCTTGAGAGCCTTGCTGTGTGAATCAACTGACTCAGCAAGCTTTTTTTGGTTGTCGAGGATTTTCTTCTGGTTGTTTAACATCTCCTTAAGAGCATCCTCTATAGACTGTGGAACCTGTGGATCTGGAGGAGCCGACTGAGCCTCTACAGTGGTGGTCAAAATGGACAACTTGGATGAGGCAATCTGCATCCAGTTGTTGATACTCACAAGTGCCTGGCTCAATCTGTGGGCAGTAATGGGATGGGACCGGGAAGATGGAATTTCCGGGCCTGCTGAGGTGGATGGGCCAGCAGGAATGGTTGTGGATGTAGACGAACAGGGAGGGATATCTGTGGAAGTGGAGGTGGGCTCGGCAGGAGCCACTACCACAACTGGCTCTTCAGACGGGCCAGTTGGAGTAGTAGCTGTACCTTTGAAGTTCTTGCTCTTGGGGTTGTCATCCCCCTGCATGTTGTACCCGGAAAAAGGTGCCTTTGCTTTGACTTTGACATCGAAGGGCCTCTTTTCCACCTTCAAGTCCCGGAAGTACATAGTGAGGGTACTGGGGAACAGATAGTTTCTGTCATGCTCGGCACCCACAATTGAGATGATCCTCGACATGATATTCCCCACATTGATTGGGTACCCCACCATGATCGAAGCTACCAAAACAGCCCGTGTAAGAGGAAGGGTGTTGTCATGTGTCGTGGGGTCGAACCTGCTACATACAAAAGTCTCCCACCCCCGAGCCTCAAAGTTCAAACTCCGTCTCAAGATCTTGACTCCAGCAGTCAACCAGTCGGGGGTGGTACCTGGGATTGCCAGGTACTGTGCTAGCCAGGGACGAACCTCCTCACCCATTTCCAACTTTGCCATGTACAGGGTCTCATCCTCCTCATTGAAGCCAAGGTATTCGTTGATGTACTTCCCTTCAAATAACACTTTCAGATTCCGAAACTTTTGGTCACTTTGGAGCCCTTTTTTATGTGGGCTACATTGCGGTAAAATTCTTTGACCAGGTGTTCGTTGGCATCCACACAATCATCAAGAAAATGTTCCTAGCCCACACTTGTCCTAAACTTCCTCAGCACGTTGGGATTGTGAGGTAACAGGTCTTTCAATAAAACTTCGCTCCGGGATCAACTTTCTCACCGGCCACCACTCCCGAAATTTATGATATGCCACCTCGCTAACAAATCTATCTTGCCAAACCTCCGGCTTTCTGGTTCTAGCAATGCCCCCCACCTGAGGCTCACCTCCTTCTCCTACTTCTTGTCCTCCCCCTACTCCCTACTCAGCACCTACTGCACCCTCTCCGGATAATGAAGCTGTGGGCGAGGTGGAGTATTCCCCACTACCTTCACCTGAGCCATCAGACGACCCAGAAGAAATGTTCACTAACGCTTGGGCAGTGGGGGATGCTGGAGGTGTGTCTCTCAGCCTAAACCTCTCCGGCTAGTCAGGGATGTGTGTTGGTACTGAGTCGGAGGAAATCTCCCGGGAAGGTTCGTACTCACTCCCCGATGAGTGAGAAGCAGCTCTATCAGCAGCCTTTATCACATTTCTGGTTGCTTTTATTGCCTCCCGAGCTTTGGGAGTCAATTTTATCATTTTCTGTTTCCCTCCCCGGGAGGATTCTCCTCTGCCCAGTTGTTTACCTCTTTGTTTCACCATTGTCTGCAAACACAATTCAATTGACTTGTTAGTATCAGTTGCAGCAGTTAAGAACAGAGTTGCAGATTCAAACAAGAAAAATTGCAGAAGTGTTGCAGCAGTCACAAAGTGCGGACCGCACAAAATGGTATGCAACCACACTGGGGTCACCGCGGACCGCACAAAGTCAACCACGGTCCGTACAGAGGTGGGGTTCAGACTACCCACTCTTTGTATCTAGCCAGTGCGGACCGCATAGAATCAACCACGGCCGCACTGGGCTAGTGCGGTCCGCACAAAATATAGTGCGACCGCACTGCCTGAGATTCAGCAATCAGAAGGTTATCGATGCGGTCCGCACAAAATGGTAGTGCGGACCGCACAGGGGCACCGCGGACCGCACAAAAACGACCCCGGTCCGCACTAAGTGCCCAGTTGTGGCACTAAATTAGGATTCCACGTATTTTGATTTTTGGTCCAATTTTCCACCTAAGTAGTGTCTCTACATGATTACCCATTGATTTTAACTATCTATGTCTATTTTAACCTAAAAATTAACAACCCTAACTTACTCAATTGAAGAAAAATACAGGAGGCATAGAAAAGGGAAGAAAGGAAACACAAATTAAAAGAAATTAACAAAAATTAAACAATTAAAAGAAAGATAATGGTACCAGATGTGAAAGTTAATGAAGAATAACAAGTCCAAGAAATTGATTGCAAACAAAATAGATGATGAACAGTGATTTTTAGGGTTCTGAGAGCTAAAGGTGCGAAAAGGGTAAAATGAGGGCCTCAGGCCCTATTTATAGAAAAGGACCTGGGGCCCAGTCTCACCAACCAGTGCGGGCCGCACAAAATGGATCGCGATCCGCACTGCACTATTTTGTTCAAGCTTGAGAAGGCAACGCTTTGCGGTCTGCACAAAATGGACTGCAGCCGTAGAGGTCCACCGCGGACCGCACAAAATGTAGTGCGGCCGCAGTGGCAAACTTCAGAGAGTTGAATTTTCACATTTTCTTCAGTGTGGTCCGCACAGAATGGATTGCGGCCGCACTGACAACTTCAGAGACCTGTGCATTTTTTCCACTATGTCCTGCACTGCATCAACTCAATCCTGTAACATCTCACAACCGTTAACCCAAAAATCAATCCTACACTACAATGAAAATCAAATAAAAACAAGAAGAAAAACACATGGGTAGCCTCCCAAGAAGCGCCTGATTTAACGTCGCGGCACGATGCATGTTACCATCCAATCATTTGAAATGAACAACAGCCACCACATGGCTATCATAAAACTTCCCCAAATAGTGCTTGACCCTATGACCATTCACTCTAAAAACTTCTCCACTTTTGTTCTTCAAATCAAGAGCACAAAACGGGGTCACACACACTACTTCAAATGGGCCGCTCCACTTTGACTTCAGCTTTCTCGGGAACAACCTCAGTCGAGAATTGAATAAGAGCACCAAATCTCCCACCTTGAACTCCTTGCCCCGAGTATATTTGTCATGAAGGTATTTCATTTTATACTTATACAGAGACGAACTAGAGTAGGCATGGAACCTAAATTCATCAAGCTCAGTTAGTTGCTCCACCCGAAGATTAGCAGCTATATCCCAATCAAGATTCAACTTCTTCAAGGCCCACATGGCCTTATGCTTTAACTCCACTGGTAGATGACATGCTTTCCCAAACACTAACCGGTACGGCGACATACCAATTGGAGTCTTGTAAGCGGTCCGATAAGCCCATAGAGCATCATCCAACTTTTTGGACCAATCGGTCCTATTGGCATTTACGGTTTTTGACAAGATGCTCTTGATCTCCCTGTTAGACACTTCAACCTGGCCACTTGCTTGAGGATGATAAGGCGTAGACACTTTGTGGTTGACACCATACTTGGAAAGCATGGCATCAAATGCTCTATTACAAAAATGCGATCCTCCATCACTAATAATTGCCCGAGGCGTGCCAAACCTAGTGAAAATGCTCTTCTTTAGAAATGCCACCATGCTCCTAGCTTCATTGTTGGGCAAGGCCACGGCCTCAACCCTTTTTGAGGCATAATCAACTGCTACAAGAATGTAAGTATTTCCGCACGAGCTTACAAAAGGGCCCATAAAATCGATAACCCATACATCAAAGATATTAACTTCAAGAATTGTGTTTAGAGGCATCTCATCTTTCTTGGAAATCCCGCCCGCTCGTTGACATTGATCACATCTTTTTACTAGATCACTTGCATCTTTGAACAAGGTTGGCCAATAAAAACCACAACTCAGAACTTTTGAAGCCGTCCTTGCCCCTCCATGATGGCCACCATAGGGGGAGGAATGACAAGCCTCTAGGATGCTAAGTTGTTCCTCCTCAGGTACACACCTCCGGATCACTCCGTCGGTGCAAATCTTGAACAAGTATGGCTCGTCCCAATAGAAGTCCAGACTATCCCGTTTGAGCTTCTTCCTTTGGTTAGAAGAGAGCTCACACGGGATGATGCCAGTCACAAGGAAATTAGCAATGTCTGCGAACCATGGCATATCACTCATCGACACAGAAAGCAGTTGCTCATCGGGGAATGTATCATTGATCTCTAGGTCACACGGCCTTCCTTCCTCCTCCAAGCGGTACAAATGATCTGCCACTTGGTTTTCACTACCTTTTCGGTCCACTATCTCCAAATCAATCTCTTGATGTAATAAGACCCATCGCATCAGTCTAGCTTTGGAGTCTTTCTTTGTCATCAAATATCTAAGAGGTGCATGATCGGTGTGCACTATGACTTTGGCTCCTATAAGATATGGCCGAAATTTTTCCATGGCAAACACAATAGCCAACAATTCCTTCTCAGTCACCGTGTAGTTCCTTTGAGCTTCATTCATTGTCTTGCTCGCATAGTACACCGGATGAAACATTTTGTTCACTCTTTGACCCAAAACTGCCCCAACCGCAACATCACTCGCGTCGCACATGAGCTCGAAAGGCAAGCTCCAATTGGGTGCGGTAATGATCGGGGTGGTGGTCAACTTATGCTTGAGAAGTTCAAAGGCTTGCATACATCTCTCATCAAACACAAACTTTGTATCCTTTTCTAGCAACTTGCATAGAGGATTCACTACCTTCGAAAAGTCCTTGATAAATCGCCGGTAGAACCCCGCATGCCCAAGAAACTTCTCACCCCTTGACAGAAGTGGGGGGAGAAAGCCTTGAAATCACCTCTATCTTGGCTTTGTCAACCTCAATACCATTCTTTGAAATTTTATGGCCCAAAACTATGCCCTCCTCAACCATGAAGTGGCATTTTTCCCACTTTAGCACAAGATTGGTGTCTTCACACCGGGCCAACACTCTATCCAAATTGTTCAAACACTCATCGAATGAATCACCAACAACACTGAAGTCGTCCATGAACACCTCCAAAATATCTTCCACCATATCGGTGAAAATGGCCATCATACACCATTGGAATGTTGCCGGTGCATTGCACAACCCAAAGGGCATCCGAGAGAAAGCAAAGGTGCTATATGGACAAGTAAAGGTTGTCTTCTCCTGATCCTCGGGAGCTATCAAAATTTGATTGTACCCTGAATAACCATCCAAGAAACAATAGAAGGCACGCCCAGCAAGGCGATCAAGCATCTGGTCCAGGAAAGGCAATGGGAAGTGATCCTTGCGGGTCACCTTGTTCAGCTTGCGGTAGTCCATGCACACCCTCCATCCGGTCACTGTCCGGGTTGGAATAAGTTCATTATTAGCATTGGTCACCACGGTCATACCACCCTTCTTCGGCACACATTGCACCGGAGAAGTCCATGAGCTGTCAGAGATAGGATACACCACACCGGCATCTAACCACTTGATCACCTCTTTTTTCACCACTTCTTGCATTGCCTCATTGAGCCTCCTTTGATGTTCCAAGGAGGGTTTTGCATCATCTTCCAGAATAATCTTGTGCATACAGAAAGCGGGGCTTATTCCCCGAATATCAGCTAGAGTCCATCCAATTGCCCTTTTCCACTTTTTGAGCACCGCCAATGTGGCATCAACCTGCATGTTAGTAAGACAAGAGGAAAGAATAACTGGTAAAGTTGAATTAGAGCCCAAGAATTCATACCTGAGGTGTGGAGGTAATGGCTTCAACTCCAACACCGGGGGTTCCTCAATTGAAGGCTTTGTTGGAGGCGTCTTTTTATTTTCAAGATCCAAAGAGAGTTTCCTAGGCTCTAAGAATAAGAGCCCATTCCATGTAAAGCATCATCACTCCACTCGGCCCGCATCATCATTGACATCAAATTCAACAATAAAGCCTCCAAAGGGTCCTCAACATTGATCATTGCACTAGTATCATCAACTATCACAGCCGTGACTAGATCCACAAATGAGCACACTTCGGTACAATTGGGCTGCTTCATTGACTTGCACACATGAAAAACGACCTTTTCATCACCCACCCTGAAAGTGAGTTCCCCTGCTTCCACATCCACTAGAGCCTTCCCCGTAGCAAGGAAAGGTCTCCCTAATATGATCGGGACCTCATAATCTACCTCACAATCCAAGATCACAAAATCAGCTGGCAAGATAAATTTGTCCACCCGGACGAGCACATCATCAACAATACCCAATGGTCGCTTCATAGATCGGTCTGCCATTTGCAATCGCATGGAAGTTGGCCTCGGTGGCCCAATACCCAAAGTCTTGAAAACTGAGTAGGGCATTAAGTTGATGCTTGCCCCAAGATCACATAAAGCTTTAGCAAAGTCTGCACTCCCTATTGTGCAGGGGATAGTGAAAGCACCAGGATCCTCTAATTTCGGAGCCATTGAATGTACTATAGCACTAACTTGGTGGGTCATCTTGATAGTTTCACAGTCCATGGATCTTTTCTTTGTCACCAAATCTTTCATGAATTTCGCATAGCCAGGCATCTGCTCTAAAGCCTCTACCAAAGGAACATTAATGGATAAGCTCTTCATCATGTCAATGAACTTTTTGAATTGATTCTCATTTTTCTGCTTGGCTAGCCTCTGAGGATAAGGGGGAGGTGGCCTAGGCAAGGGTGCCTTGGCTTTTGGCACAACCGGCTCCGGCATGTCAATTACGTGCTCCCTAGACGGGTTCACGTCACTTTGTGTTTCCACCTCGGCATCTTGAATATTGATCCTCACTTCTTCATTCACATTTTCATCAACCACATTCTCAACCACCAAAGGAACTTCATCTTCTTGCAACTCAACTTCATCACCCAAAACTTGCTTTTGTTTGGAGGCATTCACATCACCGCCTCGTCCACTCCTAGTGGTCACAGCCATAACATGATTGTTCCCTCCCTTTGGGTTCACTACCGTATCACTTGGTAGAGCACCCTTAGGGCGTGTATTTAAAGACTGAGAGATTTGTCCTAGCTGGACCTCCAAATTCCTAATTGAAGTATTGTGAGAAGCCAATTGCGCATCGGAATCCGCATTCTTTTTCATCATCTGTTCGAACATCATTTCAATTCTACCCATTTCATTGTTGGATGTACTAGGACCCTGGGATGGAAAAGGTGGTGGATTGCTCGGTTGTTGGTACATTGGGGGCCTTTGAAAGCCTTGCCCCTGATTTCCTTGGTTATTGTGCCACCCGCCTTGGTTGTTGTTGTTTCCACCCAATGGTTGTTGTTGCCCCAGTTTCCTTGATTATTGCGGTTGTTATTTTGATTTCCTCAATTGTTGTTCCCTTGATGTTGATTGTTCCAATTATTGTTGCCTTGTTGTTGGTTACCCCAATTGCCCTGGGATCGCCATTGTTGTTGTTGATTGGAAGAATTGTCTCTTTGGCCTTGGTAATTATTATTCACATATTGTACCTCTTCATTTTGCCCATCATAACAATCATCTTGGAATCCACCACAATCATTGTCAAATTGGTCCGAATTCCCTTGGTTCTGTTGACCCCTTTGTCTTCTATTGTTCACAAGCATGTTAACACCCTCCATAGAATTCACTTGGCGAGGATTTTGAACTTGTTGCAACTGTGCCTTTGCTGATTGGTTCATTGTTATTGTAAGTTCTGCTATAGCCTGTCCACGGTCATGTAGTTCTTTATGCAAATGAGTAACCGTGGGGTCACCCTGAGGCACATTGGCTCTACTTTTCCAAGCGGAGGATGTGTTAGCCATTTTATCAAGAATCTCACAAGCTTCATCATAAGGCAGCTTCATGAAATTACCCCCAGCCAATTGGTTCACTATGCATTGATTCGTTGTATTGATGCCCCGATAGAAGGTTTGTTGTATCATCGCCTCTGTCATATCATTGTTGGGGCATTCCTTCACCATAGTTCTATATCACTCCCAAATCTCATGCAATGGTTCGGTAGGCTCCTGCTTGAAGGCTAAGATCTCATCCCGTAGTGCTGCCATGTGCCCTGGTGAGAAAAATTTGGCAATGAACTTATCCGCCAACTCATCCCAAGTTGTGATGGAATGGTTGGGAAGTCGCTCAAGCCAGTCCAATGCTTTCCCCCTAAGTGAGAAAGGGAAAAGCCTCAATCGAAGTGCATCCTCAGACACATTGGTTTGCTTGCTCCCCCAACAGGTATCCACAAACCCCTTGAGACATTTGTACGCATTCTGAGTGGGAGCACCTGTGAAATACCCACGCTGCTCCAATAATGTCAGCATCACGTTGGTTATTTGAAAATTGCCCGCCCAAATCCGGGGCGGAACAATAGCACTCGCATAGCCTTGGTTGGGAAGAACTCTATAGGAGCCACTCTTGGAGGTGGAGGGTCTGGATATTGTCATTTGCATTGGCCTGGCGGCCTCTACGTTGTCCTTGAGGTACAAGAGGCACCTCTTCTTCTCCAATGTCATCTACCTCCTCCCCTGCATTCATATTTCCAAGAGGGTCATTAGCATTTAAAGCCATTTTGGTACCTGAAGTATTGACACACACAAATTAGTAACAAGAAGGAAAGAAGAACAAAACACAAATCTAACTAAATAGATAGCCAAAACCGTTAGCTCCCCGCCAACAGCGCCAAAAAGTGATCACAGCCTACTCCGCACTACTATTTAAGTAGCGAGAGAGGGTCGGAGCAGCTTTTACCCGATTTAGGGTCGGGATCGAATCCACAGGGAGCTAGAATTTGGAATCGAGTATCTATCTAGTGTAGAATTGCGTATGTGTTCCAAATTACACTTCTATTCATTTTTGGGGTTTTTGTTTACTTCTACTATTATCAAACTACAATTGGTAATTGCAACTAAATTATGCTAAGAATTATAAAGCTACGAGTTGTTCAAATAGGTTTAAAAGGCACTAGGGTAGTGACTACCGCCTAGGTGGTCAATTGACGGGTACTTGAATCTAAGGCACGTTTGACACGTTTGGAGAGTATGTTATAACCGTTGCACGATTTTACCCACTCTACACCTCTCGGTGGTTCGAGTGATTTTGCCCGAATTGGCTTTCTCAAGACCAATTGGGTATGCAAATTTGCTTAATCAACTGGGGTTCAATTCGGGTATTACTCTCTCGAGGTTTAACCCTTTAATTGGGGCTATCAATCTCTTGAGTACGCCCCAATTCATTGTTGGACCAATTTCGGAGACTTAGGCTCTCTTTCTTAAGAAGAGCTTAAGTCAACTCAACACAAACTAGTGTTTGCAACCACTAATTCAAAAATTAACCACGAAATTGGCCCAAATAACAAACACCCATAGTCAAATTAGCCCTAAAATACAAGACCCATCAATTACCCACACTAGGGTTGAGCCACAACCCTAGCTTATTGGTCTAGCTACTCATAATTAAAGAAGAAAAGCAAGAATAAATGAAGAAAATCTCATATTAATTAATCACTAAATTAAATACAAAGATTTAATGATTAAAAGTAGCTAAAATTGCCCAAAATGGCTTAGAAAGCCGAACCCACGAGTGCAGCTGCTTAATTACAATATCTGATACCCTAAAAATGGAAAAAGAAGCTATTTATACTAGGCTGAAAAATCTGGATAAAAATGCCCCTGTGGGGTTAGTGCGGACCGCACAAAATGGACCGCGGTCCGCACTAGGGCTTTGGCCTTGAAAAACAGCTCTCTGAATCTTGGCATCGCGGACCGCAGAGAATGGACTGCGGCCGCGGAGGCTTCTAGTGCGGTCCGCATAAAATGGACTGCGGACTGCATTGGCTTGAAAACTCCAAATTGCAACTTCTCTGATTCTTGGCTCTGCGGACCGCACTAAATCGACTGCGGCCGCCTTCAGTGCGGACCGTACAAAACCTAGTGCGGCCGCACTGCCTCTTAGCCTGGAAGTTAGCCTCTCTGAATCTCCTAGTGCAGACCGCACAAAGTGGTGTGCGGCCGCACTGGGCCTGTTTTGCCTGAGCTTGTCTTGTCTTTGGCACTTGTGCAAGTTTCACTCCTTTTGAGCTGATCTTTGACATCTCGTCACTTTGATGATCAACCCTGCAATCAAGCACAATTTGTGAGCCGTTTGGGACTATTTTGTATGAATTTCTACTCAAAGCATAAGCAAGAAGGAGTATAAAATGCGTCAAAATCCCTAGTTATCAGGTGACGAGTGGGTACACGGGTTGTACGTGGTATATGATTAGTTTAGGCTACTTAGACTCTTTCCTTGCTTTATTTGAAATGTCATATCATCTTCTAAATTCTCATAGTCAATCTATTCTTATTTGTGTTAGTATATCCTTACATGCCTTAATTGACTTGTTTAACACTTTTTCTACTTCCTACTTGGTAAAATGCTCTCATGTTTTAGTAGAACTTGCTGTCCCTTTTATTCTTACACGTTATCTCTTTAATTGTTGATTATCATTACTTGAAGTCATTGTACATGTTATCTTCCGTTGTTGATTATCATTATTTGAAGTCATTGTTACAAGTTATCTCTTTCGTTGCTATTGTTCTCATTTGAAGTCATGTTATTTCTTCCATTGTGAATTATTTATATTTAGTTCGTAGTTACACTTTATCTTTCTCATTGTTGAGTTATTGGTGTTGAAGTTGTGAAAGTCATATCATTTTGAGGCGAAATTGATAATTGTCGAGATATCTTTCTTGTTAAGAATTTACATTCATTATTATTGTTGATATTTTTATACACTTTGTGGTGGAGTCATGGGCTATAGTTGTAAAAATATTGATATTGCTGATTGTTGGCAGATTATGATATATGGGCACTTATGGTGTGAGTTGTTATTGTGATGTGATATTGGCACGCATGCGGCGGTATAAGGCTTGTGTTTAATGTGCATGCAGTAATATAAGGTGAGACTTATGTGCGTGTTACTTGTAGAGGAACTATGTGAAGCTACGCAGCGTCATAAGGTGGGCTAAAGTGCGTGTAGCTATTTCGAAAAAAATATTTTCAAAACCTATTTAAATGTAAGGCTCACGTGACAGTATAATGAATGATTGTGATTGAGATTGTGAATGGTGAATTTGAGGCGGTACCTCGGTTGTGATACTTGATTTATACGAGGCGGTACCTCGTTGTGATTCTTGTTATTTATCTCATGTTGCAAAGAAATTTGGTGGGAAAAATTTATGTTATTTAGTTAGTCCTAGTTCTAACGGTCATTGTATCGATGTGGTTCTCTTTAAACGATTTCTTTATGTTATTTCCATGTTTACAATTCTGTGTTAGTTCATGCTATCAACTTATTTCGTATCGGTTATTTTTCGCTTTCCATTATTATTCGTTTTCTTATATTTCCATACTATTTATTTATATCCTAGTAGGTGTCTTGACCTGGCCTCGTCACTACTCTACCAATGTTAGGCTTGATACATACTTGGTACTGTTGTGGTCTACTCATACTATGCTTTTGTACATCTTTTTGTGCAAATCCAGGTATGTCTGTCCCGTGCTGGACGCTAGAGTTGATTTGAGTTGCTGCTTTTGGAGACTTCAAGGTATACCTGCTCCACGTCCGCAGGCCTCGTAGTCCCCTTCTTTTTAGACATTCTGCAGTTTCTTCTTGTTTCAAACATTATTGTAGTTGAGACTTGTAGTACCATCTTGTAGAGCTTATGACTCCGTTCCACCAGTTTTTGGGAAGAGTGCTGGTTATTGGATTGTTGAATTTATTATTATAGTTTGAAGGTTTTTATTTGAAGTTTAGTAGTATTTCCGCTATTTCACTATGCGGGTTAGGCTTACCTAGTCGTAGAGACTAGGGGTCATCACGACATCCTACGGATGGAAATTGGGGTCGTGACACAGTCATTATGGATTACTAGATTTATTGGAAGATGCTCACAATGTTATAATAGGAGGTCCGTCTACTTGGTTGGGGAAAACTACTTCCTTAGAAGCATTCATCTGATTAGTGGTGTTACAATAAAAGTGATTGATGATAATGATTTAACAAAATTATTTAATATGTACAAGAATTTGGGAAAGAGAGAGGTTAATGTAAATTTAAACATAATAGATGGAAAACTTGATGAAATTGAGGGTGAAAATTTCTAGTGGAGTGATGACGACGACGAGGAAAATATTGTTGAGAATACACAAGTACACTTAGTTCATGAACAAAATACTGATGATGGTTAATCTGATGATAATGGGATATTTGATGGTGTTAGTGATGATGATAAAACAATTGATCATCCAATGGGAAAAATAAGTGATAAAATGGTGTGAGATTTTTAAATATACATATGATGAGAAATTGAAGAAAGAAATTGGCGTGCTTAAAGAGGGGAAAAATATTTAATGATGTGAATAATTTTAGAAAAGTTATAGAAGAATTTGTTCGTTGATGATAGGTTATAATTACATGTTTTAGTCGCTTATTTCACTCTAATTTACTGCTTTTTAATTATGTTTGAGCTTTAATCGCTAGTGTTTTGCACTTATTGTGTGTTTTATGCCTTGTAGGAGTGATTTCGAGTGTTGTAGATGTTACGGAGCTAATTCGAGCTATTTGGAGCTTTGAAGTCTGAGTAAAAGCCCAAGAGATTAAGTCGGGATCGTGTTCGGGGGTTGAGGACCAAGTCAAGACGTCAAAATGCAAGAAAAATCCGTACTCTGAGAAATTTGTACTGATACAATGCACAGTGCGACACAACAGTACAAATCCTGCTGCCTGTGAATTGTTGAGCTCTCTGAAGTTTCCCACTGCTACCCCGCCTTGCGCGTCGCCCCATGCGGCGGGCCTGTATAATTTTTCTAGAGTAATTGTCCTATTTCGCGTAGGAAAATGTGTTTTCGTCTGGGTCCGACCCTACTTGGTATATATACATGGAAAAACGTTATTTTCTGAACTTTTGACACATCTTAGACCTAAGGAAACTAAGGAGGAGGTGGAGAAGCAAAAGCACAAGGATTTCATCATCCAATCCTCACTCAAGATACGAGTTTGGATCGTTTATGTTTTTCTTTAACTTAAACATATTTGTGATGAATTGCTCCATATCTATGGAGTAGTTCTCTTTAGGGTTTTATGGATTTGGTGAATTGATATTTGTTTGTGGATGTTAACTCTAGTTTTATGTATTGAAGCGTTTTTGGATGATTTAATTGTTGCATTTATATTCACTTGTTCATGTAATCGAGAGAGGCATAACTTGTGATATTCTTTGCGTTAAATTGTTGGTTGAGTTCATTAATTCTTCTTAGCAATTGGAAGAGTCTAGGTAAATTATTGATTAGACCTAGTTAGGAGGATAATCGAGATAGATTCTCCTAAAGACCAATCTACTACGAATTCTTGCATATCTTCACTGAGCTTAAATTGGTTCAACTTGTGAGGTTGAGACTTAATCGAGAGAGGAGTTTCTACTAATCAATTGAACTAATAATCAAGTGAATTCGAAAGACTCATTTGAACATTAGAAGTGAATAATCTAGATTTAAATCCCAGACGATTATCTTGCATCTATCCTATCAAAACTCTATTTTCTCCCACTGATAACTTCCTTGCTTATCCTTGTTTCGATTGTCATTAGTCAATAGCTTTAGATTCTTAGTTAATTTTAGTTAGAAATCATATAAATCTCAATTGTTGATCATCTTGGATAGTAATCAAGCTAGAAACTACGAGAATGCTGTTTAAATTCAATCCCTGTGGATACGATATTATACTATACTATATTTGACTAGCGAGCATATTTAAGTGCGTATTTTGCGCTTGTCATCCATCAAGAAGGTTTTCCTATTGAAAAGAAAAAGAATAGGAAGAGAAGGTTTATTGCATTTTGTAAAGGTAATGGATATGGATGGAACATTTTTGCTTCGCCTTACGGTGATGGAATAACTTACAAGATTAAAAGATTAAGTGGTCCACACACATGCCTTCAAGATATGAAAGGTTATGGAGCAACTTCAAGATGGATCGCTAAACAATTTGAGGCATATTTCAGAGTAGACCTTGATTTATTTGCGGATAAACTTTATGTTTCATTGAAGAAAAAATATAACATTAATGTTAGTCGTCAAAAGCTAATAAGGGCCATAAAGATTGAAAAAGAAATAGTTGTTGGAGATCATGAAAAGAGTTATGTCAAAATACCACAATACATAGCCGTTCTAAATAGACCAATCAAGGTGTTATAAAGTTAAAGTGCATTGGTCTAGATCTACTGATCCCAAATGCAATCTAATGCTTGAAAACTTTTATATTAGCTTTGAGGCACAAAGTTATGGCTTTATTAATGGTTGTAAATGTTTTATTGATTTTGATGCTTGTTTTTTGAAGGGCTCATTTAAGGGACAACTACTTGTTGTTGTTTCACTTGATGCAAATTCAGATATTTTTTTCTCTAACAGTCATGATCGCTAATAAGGAGGATGGGCCGACATGAGAGTATTTTTTTGGTTGCTTGTATGACTCGATTGGAGATCAAGAGGCATCACATTTATGAATGATAAAACGGAAAGCGCGTAAAAATGCTGTAAAAAAAGATTTCCTATGGCCAGTCATATATTTTGTGCAAGGCACTTTTATAACAACTTTAAGGTAAAACATCCTGGTCCAAAGCTAAGATAGCTTTTCTGGGCAGCAGTTAAGGCTTGTAATGAGCAAGACTCTTGGCAAGTTATGGATAAAATGGAAGAAATAAGCAAACTTGCTTATAATTGGTTGTTGTGTGACAGCAAAGAATCACTAGGGAGTTGTACAAGGCATAAATTTGATGAGCATATAAAAAAATGATCATGTTGCAAATAATATGACAGAGTCTTTCAATGCTTATGTGGTAAAATTCAGAGAAAAACCAGTTCTTACTTTGTTGGAATGGATCAGAAGAAAAATTATGACTAAATTTCAACAGAGGTATGAAAAAACGCTTGCTCTAGAAACTCAAATTCCACCAAAAGTGAGAGAAAAGATTAATCAAAATCAGAAAAGGGGAGAAATCTGCTTTGTTTCAGCCTTTCAGGGCTAGTGAACACTTGTTTGAAGTACATGACTTGAAAACTTATGTGGTGGATTTAAAGAAAATGTCATGTCAGTGTAGAGAATGCTAAATCGAAGAAGTTTCGTGCAAACATGTACTATGTCGCATGACTCATATTAGAGATGATCCTACTAGATTTGCTCATCCTTTACTCACTACAAGTTTTTATGTGAAGACTTATTCTAAAAAGATCAATCCAGTCCCAAATGAGAGCAAATGGCTAGCTGTAGATCACCCTATTGTGCACCAAGCAGAAGAAGAAGAAGAGAATAAGAGAAAAAGAGAGGTAGAAAACCAAAGAAAAGGAGAAGAGAATTAGCTGAACAACCAGCAAAAAGAGATTAATTCATTGCACATGCAGAATAGGTCATCAAATTCGGCATAATAGTAAAAACATATCAAGCACAAATGAGGAGAACTTCATTAATAAGTTTATTACTTTTTAATTTTCAAATTTAGAATTCCTAAAGTATAGTTTCTTTTTCATGTTTTTAAGTTTGGTTTGCAAAGTTCTTTCCGTTTTTTATTTAGCATGGCAAAGAAATGGCGGAAACTTTTCATTCAAATAAGTGCTAAATATTTTTATGTTTCTAAATTTACAGATTTCATTCTGTTCTTGGGTATACATATGAAGTGAAACATCTATTTTCTAGGATAATGCATGACTAGCTTTTTGATTATACAGAAGACTTCATCACCTTTTTGTGATTTTTTCCCAGTCATTTGAACTTAATTTTTAACTATCTTATTCCCTTAAGTGAGTATGAAAAAAATTATTTGTAACTTCAATCTTGTTGTTTGATTCATTGATTGTATAACCAGGTGTCTTCTCTAGTTTGCAAGCTCAATATTAAGTATCTTATTACAATATAGATGCACAATAATATTCAGCTTAAAATATGTGCTGTCTTTGTTAAAAGCTTGGACATGTTGCATGATACGCTTTGCTACATCGGTTATTTATAACTTATTTCTTTGGATGTTGTATAAGCAGAGGTGGATCCAGAATTTAGATTCTATGGGTTCGGCTTTTAAGGTTTTTTAGCATTGAACCTATTGTATTTTTAAATTTATGGGTTCAGACCTACTATTTATTACAATTTTAATGAATTTATATATATAAATTTATGTTCTGCGTCAAAAATACTGGATTCAATGAACTCGGCGACCAAACTCTACATCTGTCCCTGTGTATAAGACTAGAACAAACAATAATAATAATAATAATAATAATAATGAAGATTATTGTGACAAAGTTTTAACTATTCTGCTAGCTTTATAAAAGAGACAGAAATGGAGTAAAAGAAAAAAAAAAAAGGAAGATCAATAAACAAGAAGTATTACAAAACGGTCTAGAGATTAGTGAGAACATTAATAATAACAGGGTATATAATAAATTAGAGCACCTATTAGATTTAATAAAAGTAAAATTATGATTTGCCCCTATAGTGACTGGTCAAATACTTTAATAGCATATTTGGCCAAGCTGCAAAAATCACCTTATTTTGAGAAGTGCTTTTTTCGAAAGTATTTTTGGTGAGAAGCAGTTTGTGTTTGACTAATTAATTTGAAAAGCACTTCTGAGCAATAATTAGTATTTGACCAAGCTTTTAAAAATTGCTTCTAAGTGTATTTTTCTCAAAAGTACTTTTCAGAAAATGTGCTTTTGGAGAGACGCTACATTTTTCTGCTTCTGCTTCTCCGCAAAAGCATTTTTTTCTTTCAAAAGCTTGGCCAAACACTTCAACTTTAAAAAATATACTTTTTTTTTTTAAAAAAAAGTGCTTCTAGAATTGGAGAAGCTTGGCCAAATAGGCTATAAAGCTACCGGTCAATGGTCGGATATTGATGTCATGAAGGGAAGATGCCTAATTTTGAAAGTTAGGGCCAATCTTCGGGAGAAAAAATAATTTTCACTGATCTTCTCTTTATCAAAAAATATAATTAAAGATAACAGACTTCTTATTCATCCTTGTTATTTTCTAAAATTGAAAAAATATGGTATTAGATGGTCAATACGGTGGTTGAGCCCCTCGATAAATCGACGGACTCGCTATCTAACTGTGGAGACTAAAGCTGGTGCATGTCGGGACAACTCGCTGAACCTGATAGCATACTCTGATACGATCATAGCACCCTGATGCAACTGCTCAAACTCTGCGCGCCATGCATCACGAAGTCTCTGGGAACAAACTCCCTCATGAACATCTTTGAGAACCGAGTCTGGGTGAGTGAATCTGCCTCGGCCGGGCTACCCAACTCATACGCTCTTCACCACTTATAAGCCGCTCCCTTAAGCTTGAACGTAGTGAAAGCACCCCTACTCGACTCCATGATACCCATAGTACGGATACGGTGGCACTCCTCAAGAAAACCCTGGGCATCCTCTGAAGCCAAAACACTGAAAGTAGGAGGGTGGTCCTTCTTGTACCTCTCGAGCTTGAGCTCCTCCTCCTCAGAAGCTGCTGCCCTAACATCGGGCTAAACTGGGATGACCGGCTGCACTACTATGACCTCTGGGATCTGTTCAACCTGGACATGCTGCTCTGGGGTACGGGCGGCGGGAGTCTGTGCTCCTCCGCTGTCCTGAGATGTGGCAGGAGCAAGTGGGATCAACCCTGCCTGAGCTAGAGTGCCAAGCACGCTCAAAACTGGGCGAGAAACTCCTGAAGTGCAGGGGTAGTAACAGGCGCATCAGATACCTGCCCTCCAACTGGAGCTATTGGTGGCTCCTCTGTAGCAGCTAGGGCCGGTACTCTGGCTGCACCACGTTTCCATCCTCAGCCTCTGCCCTAGCCCCAGCCTCTCGTGGCTCTAGTAGGGGCGCGAGTGTCTGATCATTCAATCCAGCTATGCGTGTCCTCACCATCTGTGTGAGAATTGAAAGACAATGATTTAGAATTTCGAAGTCAACAAATTCGCACGATAAGGAATCAAAGAAGTGAAGCTTTTCCTAGAAGTTCCATAGCCTCCCGAAGATAAGTACAGACTTCTCCGTACCGATCCGCGAAACTCTACAAAACCTGCTTGTGACTCATAACACCTATGAACCTAGAGCTCTCATATCAACTTGTCACAACCCCAATTTTCCTCTGTAGGATGTCGTGATGGCACCTAGTCTCCAAGACTAGGTAAGCCTAACATTTATGCAGAAATAACTGAAATAATAATTGAAGTCTCAAAACTCAGCAACTATATAAAATAAACTCTGCCTCTGAGCATATACAACTCCCAAAACCTGGCGAATACAAGTCACAAGCTCTAAGTAATAGTACTGAATAATCCTATATATCAATGTCTATAAAAAGATAATGAAATAAAGAAATCTAGGTAGAGGGGGACTCCGAGGCCTGCAGACACCGGCAGGTATACCTTGAAGTCTCTGCAACTGTACTCCCGCTAATACCTGGGCTGGTAAGAAGTACATGGATCTGCACAAAAAGATGTGCCAAAGCGTAGCATGAGTACACCACAACGGTACCTAATAAGTGCCAAGCCTATCATCGGTAGAGTAGTGACGAGGTCAGGTCAAGGCCCTACTGGATTAAATAAGAAAAATTGTACAAGTGTATGGTAGTGTAGTAATGATAGCAATAAAATTAAAACAACAAATAACATTTCAAGGTTAGCTACACGGAACTAAAGCAAATAGCGCAACACGATGAAAACAAGGAATGATATGCTAAGGAAACAAAACAACCAAAGACAAGTGCAATAATAGAGAAATACCAACAAGAGTCACTACCGAGGTACCGCCTCGTAGTCTCAAATTACAATAATAATTCACAATCTTTCTTTATATCACCGCGGGAACCTTGCATTTAGTTTTGAAAATGATTTTTCTCGAAATAGCATCCCGCATTTTAGCTCACCTTATCACACCTCATGACTTCTAGTAGTTCACCTACTAGCCACGCGTATCAAGCCACCTTATCTCACTGCATGCGTTTCAACCCCAAAATCTTATACCATCGCATGTGTATCAATATCACAACGTATGACAAATCGTACCTCAAGTGCCCAATAACAGTATTTTCAGAACAAGTTACCCATGGCTCAACCACAATGTGCCCAAGAGTATCAACAATAACAATCGTAAGTGAATAACTAAACAAGAATAGTATTTCACAACTTAACACTTTGCCTCAACGTGAATCACGACCTTTATAACTCAATATCAGTTTCAACAACAAGATATTCCAAGAATAACAACTTCAAGTAAATAGTTCAATGGTTAAATAATGAATAAGGAATAGAGGAAACAACAACATCTCAACTAAACATGTAGGGCAATTAGCAAGTAAGAGATAAGACAAGTAGAGCATGTGAATATAGATATGGTAATTATAACATGTTAAGTTAACTCAATTAAGGCATGAAAGGAATCTACATAGCTAAAACCAGTAAATTTCCATATTTAGCCCGTGTACACTGTTTTTACCCAATACGAATTACTCCCATAAATTCAAAACAAAATAATTTCTTTCAGTGTTTGCAATTTTGTGGATTTTTGTGGCATTTTCTGTAATTGTTTGCATTTGTTTACTTAATTAATAAAAAATACAAATATGTTGCATTTGCATTTAGGATTTAACTTTGCATTTTTGAATTAAGTAGTAAATTAGTTATTTTATAAAAATTGGAAAAATCACAAAAATAGTTATTTTTGCACTTTTAATTTTAATTTCTGAACTTTGGTAGTTTTTCCTTTAATTTGGTTCATAATTATTGGTGGTAATTGTTATTTGGAGTTAGTTAGTTTAATTTGATAAGATAATTTGATTAGGAATCAATTTAGGTTTTTTATTTTTAAGCCAAAAGAAATTAAAAAAAAAACGAGAGGAAGAATTGAAAAGGAAAAGGAAATATATAAAAGAAGAAGAGATTCAGCTGGGCCAAAACCAACTTATTTTCCCCCAGGCCCAAATTACTTGTTCTTCAAACTCGCCCCAGCCCAGCTCCACCTGCTTTACCCGGTCCAGGCCCCAGCTGTTAAGACCCATGAAACGACGTAGTATGGGGATAACTACGTCGTTTAGAGTTCTCTAGTGCTAAGACAATCCTGGCCCTCTATTTCATTTCATCCAACGGTTTCAAACACTTCCCCCATTTCATATAAAATTGTCGGAACACCCCCCCCCCTAGAGACCAGTTCAGTTCTCATCTCCTCCACCCATGAACCCTAAAGAGCCGCCACCCTTCCCTACCGCCTTAAGGTGGCGGCGCCACCTCCGTTCACCACCAAAACAACACCCCTGAACCCTCCCACTTCCCTCTGCCCAAATATCAACACGGTTTTCCTCGAATCCATCCCAATCTCCTCAAATCTGGAATCAAAATCCGGGACCTTAATTCCCTCTTCACCTCTGTCTCGTCCATTAAGGTCTGGTGTGTTTGTTCTCCGAGCATGAAGAATTTTTGGATTTGAAACAAGTGTAAGGCGGGTTGTTCTCACAAGAGCAACCCGAATAACACCTCATTTCGGGTCCAAGTTAAAATGGTCGGTTAGTCCATGCGAGCTCATCGTTTGTTTGTCCCATTCAGGTATTTCGAGTCCTTGTTGCTTTTCTGCAATTTCCTTTCAAGCTTTTGTTTGTTTCTGCCCTCTCAGATTCTCCCATTCTTACATAATAGGCCCGTTATTTTAGTCCCGTTTTCTTCTTTTATTAGTTAGAGATTGGTGTAGTATTTGTTTGTTTTCCATTTCTGCTTGCAGAATCCTTTATTTGCTGTTTAAGTTGAAATTTTTGTTTTGGACGCCCTTACAATTCTGGTTGGCCAAATTTTATTTGTTGAGGGCTGGTTTTGTTGATTGGATTCTGAAAGTTCAAAGGCCCAAAATAAGAAGGGTTAGCCCAATTGGCAGGCCAGGGTTTGGGTCCTGGGTCAACTTGACCCGGGTTGGTTTTAAGGGTAAATAACAGGGCTGTTAAGGGTAATTCGGGTAGTCTAGCTAGGGAATCTTCAGGTAACAGAATAGGAAGCTTCCTAAGAAGCTGGGTTGGGGTTGTTTTTGATAAACTGATAATTACATTAGGGGCAGTTGAGCAAAAATAAAAATATGAAAAGGATTAGGGTTTAAACATAGTGGCATTTCTGCAGCCCTAATAGCTTGCCTATAAAGGCACACTTCCTTGCCATTCAAGTCAAAGAATTAGAGATAGAATTCCAGAAAATACAAAAAGGCCAAAAAGTTCTACTGTTCGATTGAACTTCAGTGATTTTTTTACTTCTGAAAAACAAAAGTTCCTATTCTGATATTCAAAATGGATTGATGTTTGGTTATTAAAGTTTTTTGATTCAAGCTGGTTGAGGGTTAATCTTTCATTGGTTTTGCTGAGTTAATTTCACTGGTCAATTTGTTGAATCTGGGGCTTTCCTCTGCTGCTGTTTATTGCTGATTGTTCACCTCTTTTTCCTTTTCAATTTCCAGGTATTCTCTTGAAACTATGGTGGAAATGAAGCCTGATTAAGTTTGTGTAAAGGATGTGTGAACTGAGCTGGAGTTAAATGAAAAACCAAGTCCCTGTTATGATTTCTGCTTGATTCCGCCATGTTATTATTCATGTTTTCAGTCTAGTTTGTTTGGATACTTCATTCTTGGATATACATTTAGTTTAAATGCTAGGTTGGACTTTGTATGAATATAAGCGATTTAGGAATGTTTCTTTTTAGTATAATATGTGTTAGATAAAGACTGTGATTCCTAATTTAATTAGTTGATGTTGGCTGGTTTGGGTGTATGTTCCATAGCTGTGGTTTGAAGCCTAAGTTTAGACCTTTCGTATTGTTGGTTCAGCAAGTTTGATTTGGGCTTATTTCCATTTGAATATTGTGGGTATGCTCTTGTATAGCTTGAGAGGCAGTATAGTAGTCTGGAGTTGTTATTGAGTTCTTCTCTTGTTCATATTTATCTTTCGTTGGCAAGTCTGATATCAGGTGGTCTAGTTTAAATATTCTAGGCTTGAATCAGAATTTAATATGAGTTGGAGTTGTTATTGAGTTTTGTTGTTGATTAGTGAATAATTTGTGTAAAGGTTTGTTATTGTAATTAGGAATTGATCTTCATTTTAGAACCCATGTTAGCATTAAGGTGTGCTTTGCAACTAGGAATTGTTCAGTTCCAGATTTTCTTGAATGGTATAATTTGCATAACACATTGGTGTTGAATCGTGTATTGGGCTACCAGTTTGGCCCAATTATGATTGTTTTTCCTTTCAGTGATCTGATTGCCAAGCTGGGCTTCATGTTGAGCCCAGTTGTTCCTCATGCTGGCCTGCAGTAACGAATGTTCAGCCTTTGGCTTATGACCAGCCTGGGCCATTCCACAATTAAACGTGGGTTGTTTATTACTAGCACATTGATTATCAAATTTTAGTTTAACACTGGTATAAAATGAGTAGAAATCCCTCTCACGTCTTTTAATTAACTAGACTCTTTAAAATTGGAATTGGGGCGTGCCGTGCCAAATAAAATCTCAAATTGCATGGCCCTCGTTTAATTGATCTTGTGTATCCTTAGAAATCGAGGCGTGCCATTTAGTGAATTTTCATGGCCCTCGTGAAGTTGCAAACGCGTAGTTGCTTCAAGCGCGTTATTTTAATAATTTACCTTCCTAAACTCGGGTGCGCATTTATGTGACCCAAATCCAAATCTCAACGTTAGATAAAATATGTTGCGGACTGCGGGTGCATTTATGTGACGTGATTCAAGATATATTTTAAATGACGTTGCAATCTTCCTTAAAAGATGAATAAAAGCGGCTATAGAAGTTTAAAATTGCACATAGGTTCAAAAAATATTTTAAAATCAGATAATTATGCCAATAATAACAGTTGAGCGACCGTGCTAGAACCACTGAACTCGGGAATGCCTAACACCTTCTCCCGGGTTAACAGAATTCCTTACCCGGATTTCTGGTTCGCGGACTGTAAAACAGAGTCAATCTTTCCTCGATTCGGGATTTGAACCGGTGACTTGAGACACCATAATTATCCCAAGTGGCGACTCTAAATCTTTAAATAAATAAATCCCGTTTCGATTGTCACTTTAAGTTGGAAAACTCCCTTTTATACCCTTCCGGGGGTGTAGGTAAAAAGGAGGTATGACAGCTCTGGCGACTCTGCTGGGGAGAAGAACCCGGAATCTCTGGTTCAGGGTTCAGAATTCGAGCTTAGATGAATTGTTATATTTGGCTTTATCTATTATCTGATTTTATTACATGCTTGGGCCTAGTGTGCTAAATGTTGCTTTTACTGCTTTGATATTATCTAAACTGTATATAAACTGCTACGAAACCAATCTCTTCTCATCTTCGGGGATGTGCACGCTGGCAGTGACTCCCTATTCTGCTAGTGTCATACCTTGAAATAAGAAAGAGGCTCGGACAAGTTACTAAGCCGGATGGCCTTTTGGTTCCCGGTACGTAGCCCCCTCCTCGGCTCGAGTTGTCTGCTCGGGTACACAAGTATATAACAATATCCCAGGTTTTGAACCTAGAATAACTCAGCCTCATGCCGGATCCCTAGTAGGAGCATTTGTTGCATCACGTGCATTTGACTTAGGGGATTCAACACATGGGTTGGGTCCGTCTAGGACAGGTGTACCCAAAATAACAGACCATCTTGATGCATCCTATGTGCTACATGTTGCATTTCTTCAAGGGTAAAAGGATCATTTGGCGGACCAATGATAGCAGAGGGCAAATGAAAAAAATGAAAAGAAAAGCAATGAAAAAAAAAGAGAAAAAAAGAGAGGGTGAAGTGTGAAGATAAAGCGAGTGGGGCCCAATTATGTTTTCTGTCACATTTCTGTTAAGGGAAAAAAAATGAGCTTGAAAAATTCAAAAAGATTTTGCACTTTTTCACCATTTTTCGAAAATCAAAAATTAAAAAAAAAAAAGAAAAAAAATCCAAAAAGATTTTGCATGTTTCATCATTTTCAAGGAAAAGACAAAAAAAAACATATTTTCTCTAAATTAGTTGTTTTTTTAAAATTCTCGACCGTATCCAATCTGCCCGAACTACGCATACCTGATTATCGTCTTTCGGGGCGTGATACGTAGGCAACCCACATAGGGTCCGGTCTTCCTAGTAAATGTTAGGTTCTTGGCTTTGCGGGGTCTTAGCCAAATTTTGCACTTCTAGCCATCTTTTGGCCAAATAAGCCATTTTGCAAAAAAAAATCATGTCTCGCATGTGTCCAGTAGGGAGTATTATTGTCTCACGTAGTGTTGGTTTAAAGTTTTCTCATACAGGTGTAGATCTACTTACCGGAGTTTAAGCATGACAGACACCCCGAGACCATCCATTCAGGAGTTGCTTAAGGAGATTTTTCTTTTGATGTTTTGAGTCTGTTTTTCTTTTGTCTTTTACCTTCTAGTTTGGTACAGTAATGTCGAGTCTTTGGTTATTGTATTTTCTATTTTTGTATTGAAAAAAAGGTTATAAATCAAAAATCCAAAAAAAAAAGAAGAGATTTTGCGTTTTTATTTCCTTGGGAAGTTTTCTTTAGAATACCAATTCTAGAATTTTTTTTTTTAAAAAAAATAATAATTTTGAGGTGTTTCTCCTTAGGAAGTTAATATCTAGAACTCCAAGTAGAAAATTTTTGCTTTTATATTTCCTTTAGTATATTAGGACTAAAAATTCAAAAAAACAGGAATTTTCTTTTAGTACCTCTTTAAAGAGTTTTCTTTAAGGTATTAATTGCAAAAATCAAAAAAAGATTTTCTTTTGAGGTTCTACTTTGGGAAACTAATGAAAAATGAAAAAAAAATCCTTTTATTTTCATTAGAACTTTAGGACACTGTACATAGAAGAAAAAGAAAACAACATGATTTCCTTCCCCCCCAAAAAAAAAAGTCAAAAATATTTTTCTCTTCTAGGATTTTTCCTTAATAGAGAATTTGTGTAACAAAAAAAATCCGTTAAGCTTGAGTTTAGAATAGGTTATAGAACATTAAGTCTAGAAAATTCAAAAAAAAGGATTTGCTTCTTTTATTTTTCTTTTCTCATTAGAGTAGTCATCAAGGTAAAAGAAAAAAGAAAGAAAAAAAAAGAGAACGTTAGTCTGTTTGCTTTATTCCGCATCTTCCAGAACTACGCAAAGATCTGATTCATGCGGCGTCATGATACGTAGGCAACCTACATAGGGTTCGATTGAAATATTTTTTTTAAAAGGAAAAGGAAAAAAAAAGAAAGGGAAAAAAGAGAGATGAAATAAAAGAAAGGGAAAAAAGAGAGATGAAATCATAGGATGTGAGAAATGAGAGGGAAGAAAAAGAGCGATAATCAGAAAGAAAAAAAAGGGGAAGGAAAATGAGCGAGCTAAGAAGTGCGAGGAAAGAAAAGAGAAGAGAAGATTCAAGTGGACAAATTGGGATGATGCCAAGTGACCTTTTGACCCTCGAAGTCATTCTAGAACCATTAATTGTTGCTAGGTGCATTGCACGCAATGTGATATTTTTGTTGTTAAATGCCCTAACGCTAACAGGATGACCTCATTTTGTTCCTTTTGTTATCTTCATTGAGCAGAAGGGTGGTTGGTTTGTGGTTTTTCTTAAGTAACTCATCTATACAACACAATGTCAAAGAGCAAGGTAGCCATGGCTAGCAAAGACTTGGACACAGGGGTTGTTGATCCGTTTAAGGGAATTGTTGAATCAGAATCTGAGTTGAAAGAAGAGGTCTTGAGGTTGAAAAGGCAGATGGCCGAAATATACCAAGCTTGGATTAGTGGGTGTCCTCTACCATCAGTCCCCGATGCCCAACACTATGCTCCAGAACCAATTTTCAAGGTCTCGGGTCCATACTCTCACACTCCTCATTTTGAGCCTCCCGGTGAGACTACAAAGCTTGCTAAGACGGTGGAGCAAGATGAGATATCCAGAAAGCTAAAAGGGTTTAAGATACCAAAGTTTAACTTGTATGATGGGTGTGGAGATCCGTTAGCCCATTTGAGGGATTATTACAGTGAAATGAGATATGTTGGCGAAAAAGATGATTTGTTGATGGCGTATTTCAGTGAGAGCTTGACTGGGGCAGCTTTGGAATGGCATAATCGTCAAGATGTCGGTAAGTGGCATACATTGGGCGACATGGCTCAAGATTTTGTTCGATACTTTCAGAACAATATAGACATTGTCCCAGACCGATCCTCCCTATCTCAGATGGAAAATAAACCCAAGGAAAGTTTTAGGGAATTTTGGTTCACATGGAATGAACAAGTTGCTCGGGACAGTCCTCCCATTGATAGAAAGGATATTGCTGAGCCCCGCCAACGACAGGATCCAGTGGGCATTCCTGCTAAATGCTTTCAGCCTCAATACCAACCCCATGGACATCCCCAAACTCCACATAGTCCACCCCAGTATTATCCTCCGAACAACATCCGACCATCTGTCCAACCACTAGGTCGCTCCCAAAGGCGAGCACCAGTATCCCAAAATTCTCGTACGCCTTCACAACATTGTCAAGCATCCAACAATCCTAGAAAACTGGGGCATGGAGGGAGACAAAGGCAAAGAAATAGTTTCACGCCCATCGGAGAATCCTACACAAACTTGTTTGAAAAGTTAAAACATTCTGGCCTGATTGAGCCGCTCCTCGGCTGTACTTCGGACCCATATGCAAAAGGCTTTGATCCTACTGTACGGTGCATGTACCACTCTAATGTGCAAGGGCATAGCATTGAATATTGTCGTGCTTTGAAAAGGAAAATAGAAAGAATGATTCAAGAAGGCGTAATTATGATCAATGACAGTGACAGGGAGCATGCGAATTTTCTTAGGAACGTGTTGACTAAAGTTGATAATATTGAAATTGGTAATGGTCTTGGTAATATTGATGTGGAACTCAGTGGCTAAGATGCCGAGCTTGGTAATTGGAAAAACGCTCTTTTCTTGGTTAGCCAAGGAGGAGTTTTGGTGGTATATTTTGTTGTCATTTCTGTTGTCCGGGTTATTTCAGGGTTGTAATCCGGATATTGTCTTGTGACTCAAACCCTTCTATCCTTTCATTTTGCCTGGTTTGTTTAGTCGTGGTAACTCGTTAGGTGTTGTCTAGGTTTGTTCCAGGGTTGTGACCCCAGTTTAGTTTGCTTGTTTTGTTGTTCGAACCATTCCACCGTCTGTTTAATGCAATTTCTTGTCTTCTTTTATTTCTAGTCATTTTTTGTTTAGTTCTTTTCTCCTTTTTAGTTCCTTTCCTGCTGGTTCTAGTGACATGACATGCATGCGTAATTCTCAGCCAGGTCTCAAAAGTTAGTTAGTCATGAAGCATTGAAACAATTTTGAAGATGATAAGGGAATTTGAGGGAAATAAGAACAGATGTGGACATTTTGAGATCATTTGAAGCCCGAACCATGTGAAACTGGGGAAGATAGAACATAAAGAAACACTATTGAAATGCATCATGCTGCATCGGGTTGAAGCTAACGGCAAGTTTGCCCCAAATTGGCAGGGGCCATTCGTGGTAATGAAGAGTGTTGTCCAACGGTGCTTTAAAATTGACAAATGTAGAAGGCGGATGTGTGGATATGGTTATCAAGTCTGGTAAAATCAAAAGATGTTACGAATGTTTTCCTTGGTTTGTTTAATTGTGTTGTTTGTACTTGGCATGTTTTGAAGATTGGAATGACGAAGGCATTTTGTTCTGCTATCTAAACACTTTATCCTTTGTTACCCCTTTGAGCCTCATTTATTTCCTTTCATTCCCCTCATGTGGAATCAATAGCAAAGATAAAAAACGCAAGCGCGAAAGAAAAGTAAAGGAAAAGACAGAAAAGAGAAAATGATGAAAAAGAAGAAAAAAAAAACAACAAAACAACAAAAGAGAAAAAAGGAAGAAAGGAAAAAGAGAAAGAAAAGAAAGAGAAAAGAGAAAATCACAACAAAACAAAGCAATTCCTATGACATGAACTATGTTCGGCCTGATTCCTTTTAAGGATACGTAGGCAGCCTCACGGTTCGGTCCCATCAAAATAAAAGATCCAAAAGTCCCCAAGCAAAGAAACTAGGGTAGAAGTTGTGGTTGTTGTAAGAAATCTGATTTCGAAAGTAGTAATTTTGAACCCATTTGGATTGTTTTGAGCCTTTGATACCCTTTCTTTCTAACCCTATCCAAAAGCCCACGTTACTGTCCAAAGAAAGACCTTCTGATCGGTCTTCGAGAGATGCCAAGTCAAGCAAGTAGAGGTGATTCATGTCAGGGGCAACACTCTGGTACAAGCAGGAAAAATAATGAAAATGAGAGAGTCTTATTGGTGAAACCCTCACGGGCACCGTAAGGCGACGGGAGCTGAGAGAAATAAAAAATGAGAGAGTCTTATTGGTGAAAACCTTCACGGACACCTTGAGGCGACTGTAAGTTGAGAGAAAGAACAAAATGAGAGAGGCTTGATGGTCAAAACCCTTCGGGCACTACAAGTCGAATAAGGATTGTGAATCAGATGGGAAATCACCAGACGGAGATTGTGAAAGATGACTAACGACGGAGCATCGAAGCCCAGTTTCACGGTTTGGGGGTACAACAAGAGTTGAACATCAGACTTTCTTAACAGAATAGGCCACTGGTGCATGTCATGGCCATTAGAGTTAGTATCCACGTCTGATAGGTTTCTACTTTGTAGTTTTCTTGTTAGGAGTCATCTCTTTCCTTTGACCTTTACTTTGTTCCTTTTGTCTTGTTTACTTCCTCTTCCTGAGTCTATTTGGTCAGAACAAGTGAGAAATGACTTCAAAATTTGCCACCAACTTTCCAACAGCACAAAACGGGATCTGGCTAGCACATCAAAGTGTCATAAGTCAGGAAAGAACAACAAGCGCACTGAGCTGGTAATAATCATTTGGGATCCTTGAGAAATACAAAGGTTTGTACATATCAATTCATGGACAATGCAACAGATGGGGGGTGTTAGGTGAACGTATCAAAGGTATTTTCTGTGGTAAGATTGACAAAAGGTGTTTAGCCAGTGACAAGCGAGGTCTTCCAAGCAGAAATCAAAGTTATCATGGCAAGTGAAGGAGCAACAGACATCAAGGCCAAGGCCAGTGGTTTGAGTCAAGAAAGAACAGCATACACACTGAGGCGGGTGGTAATTGACATGCTTTGGGGTTCATGTGAGATACAAAGGTTGGTAAATGTTAGTTCATGAGCAATATAACAGATAAAGGGTATTGGGTCTGAACGGAGAAGATGTATTTTCTGTGTTAAGGGTAACAAAGAAAGTCGTTAGTCAATAAACAAGCAAGATCTTCCAAGGAGAAATCAAAGTTATCATGGCAAGCGATGGAGCAATAGACCTCAAGGCCAAGGCCAGTGATTTGAATCAGGAAAGAACAACATGCGCACTGAGGTGTTAACAATCAATATGCTTTGGAGTGCATGTGAAGCACAAAGGTTGGTAAATGTCAGTTCACGAGCAATGCAACAGATGGAGGATATTGGGTCTGGATGGAGAAGAGGTATCTTCCGTGATAAGGGCGACAGAGAAAGTGGTTAGTCAATAAACAAACAAGGTCTTCGAGTGGAAATCAAAGTTATCATGGCAAGTGAAGGAGCAACAGACCTCAAGGCCAAGGCCAGTGGTTTAAGTCAAGAAAGATGATAGATATTGGGTCTGAAAGGAGAAGAAGTATTTTCTGTGATAAAGATGATAGAGAAAGTGGTCAGTCAATAAACAGGTAAGGTCTTTCGAGTTGAAACCAAAGATACCACAGGAAGTGAAGGAGCAATCGCCCTCAAAGTTCAAGGCCACAAACCAACCACCATGTTTTTAAACTGACAAGATCTTTCTTTGATTTGAAACAGGGGCAGAAAATCTCGTTTGTTTCGGAGAAACCCACCGTAAGGAAAGGCAAGCACCAGACAGGTATGATCGTAAATTTTCAGGGCCCTCCTGGAAAATGGGATCTAGTTTAAAATTCAAAACAATCATGAGTAGCATAATCTAGCATAAATGTACCCCAAAGGAATATAAGTTGGTTTCAAAGTCTGCATGTTTGAGATAGGATTCAATTAGGAGTTTTCAGGACCCTCCTGAATAATGGGACCTAGTTTTAAGATTGATGTTAGATAACAAGATGTAGCGAAAATAATACCTTTAGAAGATATAACTTAGATTTAAAATTGTTGTTTAATTAGGAATTGTCAGGACCCTCCTGGATAATAGGGAGTAGTTTAAGACCCTCTTAGATAACAAGATTCAGCGAAAGTCACACCTTTAGAAGATATAACTTAGATTTATAATTGTCGTTTAATTAAGAGTTGTCAGGACCCCCTGGATAATAGGACCTAGCTTTCAAATTCTTAGTAATATTTGGTAAAATGATTCAGTTTAACACTCACCTATGTGCCCAGCTACCAAACTGGGGCAGAAAATTTTCTTTGTTTTGTCTATAACAATACTTTCCCTAAGGCGTGATGGATGCCGTCTTTTCTGCATCCTCCTCATCCATCAAAATCTAGTGATAGCCCGCATAACAATCCACGAAGGAACCAATCTCATGTTTGGCACAATTGTCAATCAATATATGGATGTTTGGCAGTGGAAGTTGTCTTTTGGACTCGCCTTATTGAGATCACGATAATCTACGCACACTCTGGTCTTTCCATCCTTCTTTGGCACAGGCACACATTGGCTAACCAGGTGGGATACCGCGTGACCCGGATGACCTTTGCCTCNTCAGGAGCCGCTGGACGAGCATGGGAATACATTTCAAGTTCATCAGTCAGGAGCCCGCCTGGAGAGCATGGGAATACATTTCAAGTTTAGCAGTCAGGAGCCCGCCTGGATAGCATGGGAATACATTTCAAGTTTAGCAATCAGGAGCCCGCCTAGAGAGCAGCCCGCCTGGAGAGCATGGGAATACATTTCAAGTTCAGTAGTCAGGAGCCCGCCTGGATAGCATGGGAATACATTTCAAGTTTAGCAATTAGGAGCCCGCCTGGAGAGCATGGGAATACATTTCAAGTTCAGCAGTCAGGAGCCCGCCTGGAGAGCATGGGAATACATTTCAAGTTCAGTAGTCAGGAGCCCGCCTGGAGAGCATGGGAATACATTTCAAGTTCAGCAATCAGGCGCCCACCTGGAGAGCAAGGGAATACAATTCAAGTTTCAGCAATCAGGCGCGGGAATACAATTCAAGTTTCAGCAATCAGGCGCCCACCTGGAGAGCAAGGAAGTACAATTCAAGTTTCAGCTTTCAAGTTCTTATCGATATTTGGTAACATGATTCAGTTTACACTCACATATGTACCCAGCTACCAAACTGGGGCAGCAATTTTTCTTTGTTTTTGTCTATTTTGTTGAAATCAGGCGCCCACCTGGAGAGCAAGGGAATACAATTCAAGTTCAGCAGTCAGGAGCCCAACTGGAGAGCACGGGAATACATTCAAGTTCAGCAATCAGGCGCCCACCTGGAGAGCACGGGAATACATTCAAGTTCAGCAGTCAGGCGCCCACCTTGAGAGCACGGGAATACATTCAAGTTCAGCAGTCAGGCGTCCACCTGGAGAGCACGGGAATATAATTCAAGTTCAGCAGTCAGGCGTCCACCTGGAGAAAGGGAAAGCATCTCAAAGTACAATTCGAGTTCAGCAATCAGGCGTCCCCCTGGAGAAAGGGAAAACATCTCAGATTACAAGTCAAGTCGGTAACAAAGGAATTTCACCGGGAGAATACAAGTCAACTCGGCAACAAGGATCACAAGATCAAGTTTGAAGATATAGATAGGGCTTTTGTAATTCATAGATCATAGTTTAGTCTAGCTTCTTTTATTTTATCATGGTGTAATAAGGGGGTTCAGTAAGCAGTAGCAGCAGCAGCAGCAACAGTGAAATCACAGCTTCATGGTAGTCCCAGCTACCAAAACGTCCCGAACTACATTGACCTGATTCCTTTTTAGCCAAGGATATGTAGGCAGCCTCAGAAGCAGGGTGCGGTCAAATCTTTCAAAAATGCTTCCCACGGAGTATTCAAACGGGCAAAAATCGCTCGTATCTGCTCACTTTATCTTTGCACGAAAATTCTTCGTGTTTCCAAGCAAAGAGGGGCAGCTGTGAGCACGTGATTTTTGCCCTATACGAATTACTCCCATAAATTCAAAACAAAATAATTTCTTTCAATGTTTGCAATTTTGTGGATTTTTATGGCATTTTCTGTAATTGTTTGCATTTGTCTGTGAATGTTTATTTTACTTAATTCATAAAAAATACAAATATGTTGCATTTGCATTGAGGATTTAACTTTGGATTTTTGAATTAAGTAGTAAATTAGTTATTTTATAAAAATTGGAAAAATCACAAAAATAGTTATTTTTGCACTTTTAATTTTAATTTCTGAACTTTGGAAGTTTTTCCTTTAATTTGGTTCATAATTATTGGTGGTAATTGTTATTTGGAGTTAGTTTAATTTGATAAGATAATTTGATAGGAATCAATTTAGGTTAATTTTTATTTTTAAGCCAAAAGAAATTAAAAAAAAAAGAGAGGAAGAATTGAAAAGGAAAAGGAAATATATAAAAGAAGAAGAGATTCAGCTGGGCCAAAACCAACTTATTTTCCCCCAGGCCCAAATTACTTGTTCTTCAAACTCGCCCCAGCCCAGCTCCACCTGCTTTACCGGTCCAGGCCCCAGTTGTTAAGACCCATGAAACGACGTAGTATGGGGATAGTACTACGTCGTATAGAGTTCTCTAGTGTTGAGACAATCCTGGCCCTCTATTTCATTTCATCCAACGGTTTCAAACACTTCCCCCATTTCACATAAAATTGTCCAAACCCCCCCCCCTAGAGACCAGTTCAGTTCTCATCTCCTCCACCCATGAACCCTAAAGAGCCGCCACCCTTCCCTACCGCCTTAAGGTGGCGGCGCCACCTCCGTTCACCACCAAAACAACACCCCCGAACCCTCCCACTTCCCTCTGCCCAAATATCAACATGGTTTTCCTCGAATCCATCCCAATCTCCTCAAATCTGGAATCAAAATCCGGGACCTTAATTCCCTCTTCACCTCTGTCTTGTCCATTAAGGTTTGGTGTGTTTGTTCTCCGAGCATGAAGAATTTTTGGATTTGAAACAAGTGTTAGGCGGGTTGTTCTCACAAGAGCAACCCGAATAACACTCATTTCGGGTCCAAGTTAAAATGGCCGGTTAGTCCATGCGAGCTCATCGTTTGTTTGTCCCGTTCAGGTATTTCGAGTCCTTATTGCTTTTCTGCAATTTCCTTTCAAGCTTCTGTTTGTTTCTGCCCTCTCAGATTCTCCCATTCTTACATAATAGGCCCGTTATTTTAGTACCGTTTTCTTCTTTTATTAGTTAGAGATTGGTGTAGTATTTGTTTATTTTCCATTTTTGCTTGCAGAATCCTTTATTTGCTGTTTAAGTTGAAATTTTAGTTTTGGACGCCCTTACAATTCTGGTTGGCCAAATTTTATTTGTTGAGGGGTGGTTTTGTTGATTGGGTTCTGAAAGTTCAAAGGTCTAAAGAAGAAGGGTTAGCCCAATTGGCAGGCCAGGGTTTGGGTCCTAGGCCAACTTGACCTGGGTTGGTTTTAAGGGTAAATAACATGGCTGTTAAGGGTAATTCGGGTGGTCTAGCTAGGGAATCTTGAGGTAATAGATAGGAAGCTTCCTAAGAAGCTGGGTTGGGGCTGTTTTTGATAATCTGATAATTACATTAGGGGCAGTTGAGCAAAAATAAAAATATGAAAAGGATTAGGGTGTAAACATAGTGGCATTTATGCAGCCCTAACTGCTTGCCTATAAAGGCACACTTCCTTGCCATTCAAGTCAGAGAATTAGAGATAGAATTCCAGAAAATACAAAAAGGCCAAAAAGTTCTACTGTTCGATTGAACTTCAGTGATTTTTTTACTTCTGAAAAACAAAAGTTCCTATTCTGATATTCAAAATGGATTGATGTTTGGTTATTAAAGTTTTTTGATTCAAGCTGGTTGAGGGTTAGTCTTTCATTGGTTTTGCTGAGTTAATTTCACTGGTCAATTGGTTGAATCTGGGGCTGTCCTCTGCTGTTGTTTATTGCTGATTGTTCACCTCTTTTTCCTTTTCAATTTCCAGGTATTCTCTTGAAACTATGGTGGAAATGAAGCCTGATTAAGTTTGTGTAAAGGATGTGTGAACTGAGCTGGAGTTAAATGAAAAACCAAGTCCCTGTTATGATTTCTGCTTGATTCCGCCATGTTATTATTCATGTTTTCAGTCTAGTTTGTTTGGATACTTCATTCTTGGATATACATTTAGTTTAAATGCTAGGTTGGACTTTGTATGAATATAAGCGATTTAGGAATGTTTCTTTTTAGTATAATATGTGTTAGATAAAGACTGTGATTCCTAATTTAATTAGTTGATGTTGGCTGGTTTGGGTGTATGTTCCATAGCTGTGGTTTGAAGCCTAAGTTTAGACCTTTCGTATTGTTGGTTCAGCAAGTTTGATTTGGGCTTATTTCCATTTGAATATTGTGGGTATGCTCTTGTATAGCTTGAGAGGCAGTATAGTAGTCTGGAGTTGTTATTGAGTTCTTCTCTTGTTCATATTTATCTTTCGTTGGCAAGTCTGATATCAGGTGGTCTAATTTAAATATTCTAGGCTTGAATCAGAATTTAATACGAGTTGGAGTTGTTATTGAGTTTTGTTGTTGATTGGTGAATAATTTGTGTAAAGGTTTGTTATTGTAATTAGGAATTGATCTTCATTTTAGAACCCATGTTAGCATTAAGGTGTGCTTTGCAACTAGGAATTGTTCAGTTCCAGATTTTCTTGAATGGTATAATTTGCTTAACACATTGGTGCTGAATCGTGTATTGGGCTACCAGTTTGGCCCAATTATGATTGCTTTTCCTTTCAGTGATTTCATTGCCAAGCCGGGCTTCATGTTGAGCCCAGTTGTTCCTCATGCTGGCCTGCAGTAATGAATGGTCAGCCTTTGGCTTATGACCAGCCTGGGCCATTCCACACTTAAACGTGGGTTGTTTATTACTAGCACATTGATTATCAGATTTTAGTTTAACATTGGCATAAAATGAGTAGAAATCCCTCTCACGTCTTTTAATTAACTAGACTCCTTAAAATTGAATTTGGGGCGTGCCGTGCCAAATAAAATCTCAAATTGCATGGCCCTCGTTTAATTAATCTTGTGTATCCTTAGAAATCGAGGCGTGCCATTTAGTGAATTTTCATGGCCCTCGCGAAGTTGCAAACGCGTAGTTGCTTCAACCGCGTTATTTTAATAATTTACCTTCCTAAACTCGGGTGCGCATTTATGTGACCCAAATCCAAATCTCAACGTTAGATAAAATGTGTTGCGGACTGCGGGTGCATTTATGTGACGTGGTTCAAAATATATTTTAAATGACGTTGCAATCTTCCTTAAAAAATGAATAAAAGCGACTATAAAAGTTTAAAATTGCACATAGGTTCAAAAAATGTTTTAAAATCATATAATTATGCCAATAATAACAGTTGAGCGAGCGTGCTAGAACCACGGAACTCGGGAATGCCTAACACCTTCTCCCGGGTTAATAGAATTCTTTACCCGGATTTCTGGTTCGCGGACTGTAAAACAGAATCAATCTTTACTCGATTCGGGATTTGAACCGGTGACTTGGGATACCATAATTATCCCAAGTCGCGACTCTGAATCTTTAATAAATAAATCCCATTTCGATTGTCACTTTAAGTTGGAAAAAACTCCCTTTTATACCCTTCCGGGGGTGTAGGTAAAAAGGAGGTGTGACATACACACTCGTCACATTGCGTACACGACTTCCACATATCACAATTAACACAACAACACCAATCCTAAGGGCTAATTCCCCCAACAAAGTTAGGTAAGACACTTACCTCAAAACATGCTCACTTAATCTACTAGTAGGCCTTTCCCTCGATTATCCAACTCCGAATGGCTCGAAGCTACCCAAAACAACTTCATACTTTAATATAACTATAGGAAACTATTTCGAACAATAAAAGTATGATCTTTGCAAAGAAATAAAAAGTCAACTCAAACAGCCAACCCGGGCTCGCATCTCGAAACCCGACCAAAATTACAAAATCCGAACACCCATTCGATAATGAGTCCAACCATGCAAGAATTACTCAAATATCAGACCTCAAATCGCCTTTCAAATCTCCTAATTTTAGCCCAAGAAATCTTCACATTTTTTTTTTAAATTTTCCAACTCAAACCACTAATTAAATGATGAAATTAACAATAGATTCGTGTAATTTAACCAAAACCGAGTTAGGATTTCTTACCCCAATGTTTTCCTTGAAAAATATCCCGAAAATCGCCTGAAACTGAGCTCTCTAGGTCCAAAAATGGATTATGAAATCAAACCATCGAAATAGGCTTTTTTGCCGAGCAATTTTGCTTTTGGGAGCCTTTAGTCGCATCTGCGACACTGCACCTGTGGAAAAATCATCGTAGGTGCGGATTCCACTTAGTGTAACGAACCGGCCGGTCCTTTTGAGAGTTTTAGCCCTTTTCTCCCATTTACAGCTCATTTTGTACCTTATAACTGTTATCTGACTTGCCAGGATAGTCAGTTCGGGTCCGGAGGGATTTCGGAATGTATTGAGACACATAGTCTCATGATTGAAAGATTAAGTTGAAATGGTCGACCGGATGTGGACTTATGTGTAAACGACTCCGGAATGGAGTTTTGATGGTTCCGTTAGCTCTGTTGGGTGATTTCGAAGTTAGGAGCGTGTCCGGATTGTAATTTGGAAGTCCATAGTTGAATTAGGCTTGAAATGGCAAAAGTTGGATTTTCGAAAAGTTTGACCAGGAGCAGACTTTTTGATCGAGGTCAAATTCTAATTCCGGAAGTTGGAGTAGGTCCGTAATATCATTTGTGACTTCTGTGCAAAACTTGGTGTCAATTGGACGTGATTTGATAGGTTTCAGCATCGTTTGTACAAGTTGGAATTTCCTTAGTTTCACTAGGCTTGAATTGGGGTGCGATTCGTGCTTTTGATATTGTTTGACGTGATTTGAGGGCTCGACTAAGTTCGTATGAGGTTTTAAGACTTGTTGGTATGTTGGTTGAGGTCTCGGGGGCCTTAGGTCGATTCCGGATGGTTAACGAATCAAAAATTGAAGTTGAGAGATTGCTAAAGCTTGGCTCTGCTGGTGTAACCGCACCTGCGAGGCTTTGATCACAGGTGCGGGCTGGGTTGCGTAGGTGCCAGTCTGGAGGGGAGTGTGCAGGTGGCTGCAGGTGCAAGGGAATTGCCACACCTGTGTGACCGTTGATGCGGCAGGGGGACCGCAAAAGCGGAATTGGGCAGCGGACTACGTTCCGCAGAAGCGGACTGTTTGCTCGCTGGAGAGAAGTGAGGGGCCGCAGGAGTGGAAGGAGCTGTAGATGCAGTTGAGTGGTCGCTTCTGCGACGCCGCAGAAGCGATTAAGTTTCCATAGAAGCGGAAGTGCTGGGCAGAATGTTTAAATACAAGGGTTCGTGATTTTGCCTTATTTCAAACATTTTGAGCTCGGGTTTTGGTGATTCTTGAGAGGATTTTCGAGGGGAATCCTGAGGTAAGTCCCTTGTGATTATTTTTTATCAATATTCTTGTTTCTCCATTGATTTTCCCACCTAGTTGGTGTGTATTAAAGGTGTAAATTGGGGGTTTGAGGCTAGAGATTTGGAGAGTTTGATTTGGGGATTTGGGTACAATTTGGTGTCGGATTTTGATAAATTTGGTATGGTTGGACTCCTGGTCGAATGGACTTTTGGGTTTTGTGATTTTTGTCGGATTTCGAGATGTGTTCCTTGTTAATACATTATATTATTCTATTTGGGCTGATTTTCCTGATTACTGAGAGCCCGAGAGACTGGAGAGATAGATGACTGAGTGACGCCGAGGGCCTGATTGTGAAGATATTGATACTATAGCACGTGATTTTTCCGTGTAGCACGTGAGTTGTCCATGCTGATCCAGATATTGATACTATAGAATGCGAGTTATCCGTGCATCAAATGAGTTGTCCGTGCGGATCCAGATATTGATACTATAGCACGTGAGTATAGAACTTGGGCTGAAGGAGCCCCTCCGGCGTCTGTACACACCCCCAGTGAGTCGCATGTACCTACTGAGTGCGAGTGCGAGTACCGAGTGTTGAGTGTCGAGTGCTGAGTGAATGGGAGGGCTGAGTAACTGTTGCACTGAGAGGCGGTATTTGATTTCATTATTGTTTCACTACCTGCCATGTATGACTGTCTTGAAACTTCTGAAAGATATTACACTCTATTTCACTTAAACTTGTCATGAAGTAACTGATTTGACTTAAATCGTCGAACTTGAACATACCTACTTTCCTATGTTGAAATTACTGAAATTGAACTATAATTGTAAAGCTCGTCACCACTTTAGGTTCTTTATTTGGTCTTGTTACTTATTGAGTTGGTTGTACTCACACTACACCCTGCACTTCGTGTGCAGATCCAGGTGTTTCCGGATACAGTGGGTGTTGGTTTCATCGCATAATTGATCTTCTAGGAGATTCCAAGGTAGCTGCCCGGCGCTTCGCAGACCTTATTTCTCCTTCCCTATCTTTTCCTCTTATTGTATTTAGTTTTGGAGTATGTTAGACAGTATTTTCCAGACTTGTAATATTTAGATGCTCATGTACTCAGTGACATCCCGATGTTGGGAATTTCCGCGTTGTGTTTTGGATTTTCTATCCTGTTTATGAGAAGTTTTATTATTTAAACTGCTTTAAATGTTAAAAGTGTTGGAGTTATTTTGTAAATATCGGCTTATCTAATACCACGTTAGGCACTATAATGACAGGTTAGGATCTGGGTCGTGACACTTAGGCCATGACTTTCTGCTTCTACGGGCCAAATGCACATCTACGCATCCGCTTCTGCGGAGTAAAAGGTGCTTCTGCGCACTCGCTCCTGTGGCAAGGCCCGCTTCGGCGACCATAGACCAAGCCAGCCCCGTCTGCATGTGGGATCACTCCTCCACACCTGCAGACTCGCAGATGCAGATATCTCGTCGCACCTGCGATCCCAACTGAGCAAAGCCAGCTTTACTTCTGCGATCAACTCCTCTCTTTTGCGAGTCCGCACCAATGGGCAATCCCTCCGCAGGTGCGACGACACCAAATGGCTGGAAACTTCATCAATGAGACTAAGTCCAAAATTGATTCGGATTCAAGTCGAATCACACCCGGGGCCCCAGAATCCCGTCCAAATATACCAACAAGTTCCATAACATATAACGGACCTACTCGAGGCCAAAAATCACATCATTAATCAACATCGATTCTACGAATCATAACTTGCAAATTCTTAAACCAATGCCGATTCATACCAAAACAACTCCGATTGACTTCAAATTTTGCACACAAATCATAAATAACATGACGGAGCTATAACAACTTTTGGAATCGGGTCTGACCCCGATATCAATAAAGTTAACTCCTAGTCAAACTTTTTTCAATCTACCAAACCTTAAATTCCCTAACTTTCGCCAATTCGCGTCAAAACGACCTACGAACCTCCAAATAGACATCCGGATACGCTCCTAAGTCCAAAATCACCATACGGAGATGTTGGAATTGTCAAAACTCCATTCCGGAGTTGTCTACACAAAATTAAAACTACGGGCAACCCTTTCAACTTAAAGCTCCGATTTAGGGACTATATGTCCCATTTCACTCCGAAACTCCCCCGAAACCAAAACCAAACACCCCGGAGAGTCACATAACTATAACACAACATAGAGGAGGCAATAAATAGGGCATCGGGGCTAAAATACTCAAAACAACCAGCCGGGTCGTTACATTATGAATCCCCTCTTTCAACTCTACCAACAACAGACTGTCGTATTGCTTCTCCTTGAGTTTCACAACAAGCGATGATTCAACCTTATTTTGCAAAAATTACCCCTCATTTACTAGAGTCTGCAAGACGAACTCCCAAACTAGCCAACCGATCAACTTCCTTGGCCAACGACCTTTGATATGCCTCCAAGGGATCCAAACTACCCATGGATTTTCGGCTAAGAGCATCCGCCACAACATTAGCCTTCCCTGGATGGTATGGAATATCGATGTCGTAGTCTTTTAGTAACTCAATCCACCTCTTCTGCCTCAGATTTAATTCATTTTACTTGAAAATATATTGAAGGTTCTTATGGTCCGTGAATATATCCACATGGACCCCATACAAATAATGACGCCAAATCTTCAGTGCAAACACCACTGCTGCGAGCTCTAAGTCATGTGTTGGATAGTTCTTCGCATGATTCCTGAGTTGTCTAGAAGCATAAGCAATCACCTTGCCATGTTGCATCAATACACACCCAAGTCCGATCCTTGAAGCATCATAATATACCACAAATCCATCCGTACCCTCTGGTAAGGTCAACTCTTGGAAACTCTTTTCATAAGCATCCGACCACTGGAACTTAACTGTCTTCTGCGTCAATTTAGTTAATGGAGACGCAAGAGTAGAGAACCCCTCCACAAACTTCCTGTAATACCCATGTAAGCTCAAGAAACTGCCAAATCTCTGTTGGAGTTGTCTATGCCAATTCTTCAAGGCTGCGATCTTCTGAGAATCAACCTTAATTGCTTCACCGGAGACAACATGACCCAAGAATGTGACAGATTCAAGCCAAAGTTCACACTTCGAAAACTTTGCATACAACTTGTGCTGATACATAGTCTGAAGAACTGACCTGAGATGATCGGCATGGTCCTCTCAACTTTGCTAATATACAAAAATGTCATCAATGACCACTATCACAAATGAGTCAAGAAAAGGCTTGAAGACTCGATTCATAAGATCCATGAAAGTTGTCGGGGCATTTGTTAGCTCAAAAGACATCATCAAAAATTCAAAGTGCCAATACCGGATTCGAAAGGCTGCTTTTGGAATATCCTGCTCCCTGATCTTCAATTGGTGATACCTTAATCTTAAGTCAATTTTGGAGAAATACTTAGCGCCTTATAATTGATCAAACAAGTCATTTATCCTTGACAGTGGGTACTTATTCTTGATCATGACCTTGTTGAGCTGCCGATAGTCAACACACATTCTCAGTGACCCATCTTTCTTCCTTACAAAGAGAACCGGTGCGCCCCAAGGCAATACACTCGGCCGGATAAAATCCTTCTCTAACAAATCCTTCAATTGTTCCTTTAGTTCCTTCAATTCTGCCGGTGCCATTCTGTAGGGTGGAATAGATATAGGTTGCACGTCGAGCATCACATCAATCCAAAAATAAATTTCCCTGTCTGGTGGATCCCAGGGAGCTCATCAGGAAAGACCTCCGGAAATTCATTCATAACTAGCACAGTCTCAAGTGTAGGTATGTCAGCATCAGTGTTCGTAACTCAGACCAAATGGTAAATACACCCCTTTTTGATCATCTTCGTAGCCTTAAGGTAAGAAATAAACCTACCCATTGGCACCACATCATCCCCCTTCCATTCAATAACTGGCTCATTTGGAAATTCAAACCTAACGGTTCTGGTTCAGCAATCAAGCTTGGCAAAACATGACTAAGCTAGTCCATCCCCATTATTACATCAAAATCAACCATCCCCAATTCAATGAGATCACCCATGATGTCTCGACCATGCACCGTGACAACATAGTCCCTATAAACTCGAGCGGCCACAATAGACTCACCAACTGGAGTAGATACAGAGAAGGACTCATGAAGCTGTTCCGGTTTTATCCCAAATTCCATAGCAACATAGGGGTGACATATGACAAAGTGGAACCGAGATCGAAAAGAGCATATACATCATGAGATTGGACAGTCAATATACTTGTGACAACATCTGGAGAAGCCTCTGAACTCTGGCAACCCCTCATAGCATAGAAACGGCTGGGTCCTCCCGAACTCTGTGCACCACCCCTATCTGCACCACGCCTTGCGTGTGATGGAATGCCTCGAGCTGGAGGAAGTGCTACGGATGAAGTAGCTGCAGAACTGGCTGGTTGTGCCGTTCCCCGGCCCATACTCTAGCGGGACGAATGACAATCCCTCTGAATGTGACCCTTAATACCACACCCGTAGCATATGGGTAGGTCCATGAAACAGACCCCTAAGTGCGTCTTCTCACACCTAGGGCATGGGGGCCTTCGCTGCTGCTGGAATCTCCCATCGGGCCGACCCTGCTGGTAGGATCCCCTGTTGTCCTGATTGGGCCTGAAACGGCTTCACTGCTGCTTCTAAACAAGCCTCAATGGTTTTTAATCAAAATGGGGTTGGGTCATAAAAATAGAAAAATAGACCCTCCGAACTCAGTTATGCAGCCGCAGAGTGGACGGTAGAACAGGTATACGGTCCATACAATGGACCGCGAAATGGTCTTCCAAAACTGGCCTGGCCTGGTCCAGTCTGCAACAGATCTGCGGTCCACAAATCAGCTATGGGGTCATGTCTTCTATTTGGGAACATGACTTTGCCACTGCTACATGCCTAAGTAATTGTACCATCACCCCATATTGTCATTCCGGTTGCCATATCAAGCTTTAAACCATCGTCCTCCCGACTATCTTCTTTTTCGAAAATTTGTTTGCCTATGCTACCCATTTACTCGTCCCTAGAGTAACCATAAACTTGATTTTCATTCTCTTCCATATGTTTTCCTCGGATGTAGTTCGAAGCACAAATGTTACTTGTGTCACTATCCCCCACTAATCGGACGTATATCGCTTGCCATGTGATATTCGATGAAGGTAAATTTCCCTATCCTCACTTTGACACCTCTACTTCCGCTCCACGAGATGATTCACCCCTATCCTCTTTAATCTTGTTGCAATCTATTTCAAATTCAGTTAATTCAAGTGTGTGTTCATCCACTCCATGATCTCCTTCACACACTTTCCCCCTTTTAACTTTGCCAAGTATTTCAGTTTTAATTTGTTGAGTAACTCTTTTGTTTCTATATTAAATCGATGAAACAAAGCATGGGAGCTTTTGAAGCTATTAACAAAAATGCAATATCGTCTTTGAAATTTATTTTCCAACAATTTCGTCCTTGATTTTCTTTATTTTTTGAGTCAATTGTTTTTCGTTTCACCATGTACTTCAATTTAACCATTGAGTAGCACATTTCTTAGACAAACGTAACTAGAATGATCCAATAAATATTAAAAGAGAAGACAGGAAAAAAGTACAACATTACTCTATTAGAATAAAGACGAGAAATTTTAATTTGTGTCTCATATGCCACGTAATACTTGTGTGAGGCCCTTATTTAGTGATATTTGGAATTTATGGGCCCATTTATTCTAACTTCTTCTCCTTCAATGACGTCAAGGAAATTCTCCTTCCTTTACAGTTTGTCAAGGAAATTGCTACAGATTTCTTTAAAGAAAAAACGATGTTTGCTGAGAGAAAATTTAGTTTTTACTCTAGCTCTCCAAAAAACTGGAATCAAATAAAGCAAAACATAGCTCTGCATATACTTTACCAAACTTATTTGAAATTTTTTGAGAGGTATTGTTTTATGGCTTTTCACCATTTTCTTAGAGAAAAGAAGAGATAAAGAAAAGAGAAAAAAATAAAAGGTATTCGAACAAGAAAAGAGAGTGAGAAAGGGAGAAAATAGACACTACTGGAAGATGGCTATTTTCCTACCGAAATTTGCGATTGAATATTATGCAGTCGCTAATGCGACTAAATTTACGACTCAAGTAGTTAGAAAATAATTTTAATTTTATTTCTTATTTTTCTAATATAATATCGATTGCTATTCCGACTAAAGCAGTGAGAAAACAACGCAGGAATTTTTCGCCCTTCACAATGTGACCGGACTTCGCCAAAAGTGAAAAAGTTAAAGAATATGTTGTCCAAATATATATATATATATATATATATATATATATATATATATATATATATATATATATATATATATATATAATATATATATATATATATATAAATAAAAGTAGTTTGCGACCGTGGTAGTCGGAACCCAAATTAAAATTAAGAAAACAGACTTATTTTCCCAAATTAAAAATAAGAAGAGGACTCATTCTATCGATTCTCTCTTTGTCTCTCTCTGTCTCTAGCTTTTTCCTCTCCAATTTTTCCTCCACTCCACCTATTGACTGACAGCGGTAAAGAGTGGTCGACGACGCCAGGTATCAGTGCGCATATCTGTGAAATTCCCTCTTCTCGGTTAGTTTCTCTCATTCTTATTACCTAGAAACTTTATGGGTTTAGTCGTCAATAATGTTTCTAATTTCTTTATAGGATTGACAGATTTAGAAATATTTTATTGGGATTTTGGCGGGGGAAGTGAAAAAGAAGATTTTGGAATGGGGAGAGATGAGAAAAATTTGCTAGGGTTTGAAAAATTGGATAGAACAAATGACCAAATCTTTTATTGCTGTAAATTGTAGATAATTTATGGTGGATTGAAAATTAAACTGAAGCTGCATTTTTCGAAATTAGACTGAATAACAAAAAATTTGAAGTCAATTATTGGTTTCTTTCTTCTTTAAAGTCGCAGAATTTTTGGGTTTCCGGCATATTTTCACTCCGTTTTGCATCTTCATAGAATCTTGTATGAGTAACTTTAGCCATTCAAGCATTTTTTGATGTCTTAAGTTAACTTCCTTGTAAATGTATATGCCATTCCTCTACGATTAGTACTCATTTTTATGCTGCACTTATGCAATATCTCTTCCCCTGCTCTATCTGATTCTTTCGCTGAACTATATATTTCATTGTTCTCAGCAAGAATATCAGTATCATATCTGCTACTAATAAGATATGTCAAAGATTAAAGAGTACTTGCAATGTTAAAGCACTAAATTAAGCTGTTTTTGGAAAAATCATACACAGCTTATGTGATAGTTTATATGAATCCACCAAACTATAGAGTACCAGGTCCTCTATGAGTTTCTATTGAGAATACTAATAAAACAGTAATTAAATAAGACAGAGAGTTTTACATGGAAAAATCCCTGCTCAAGGGGATAAAAACCACGACCTACACTGGTAGGATTTCAACTTCACTATGAGAAACTTTTAGATTACAACCTATGCAACCTAGGAATTAAACTCTTAATCCCTCACTAACTCGTAATACACCTATTACAAGCCACTTTGCAATACACCTATTACAAATACTTCAACTCATGACTAACTTTAGTCACGACACAAACACAAAGGGTTTATGATTTTACAAGGAGTTCCTAAATAACGCTTCTAGCTAAGAAATTTAGGAATTACAATGAAGAACAATGACAAAGTTACAACTCAACTAAGGACACAAAATACTAGATTTGGAACTGGTCCATAGTAGTGTTGTAACTTTGTTCTTGAAGCTCTTGAGAATTGAATTTTCTATCTCTGAAGGCGTGAATGCTTGAAGTTGAATTCTCAAGTGTTCAAGTGATATTCTGTTGTAATACTCTTGTTAATACACCTTTGATGACATCACTTGAATGATGTAAGCACTTGGTTGTCAAAGGACAAGTGACTGCAAAACTGCTGCACTGTGTGCACTGTTTCTGTGGCAGTCACTTTCTAGCTGTGCACAGTTGACATTCGTACTGTTGTAAGGGAAAACACAAGGGATCAGGTCCCTGTCTTGTTTCTCTATTTTCTACACCTGCAGTAGTTCACATTAGCTGGAGCTCTGGCTGGAATCAGTCCATCAGCAATGTGTACCAAGTGTGTCAGGTTCCCTATCTGGTTCTTAACAGTAAGTTTGTTAGATCATCAAAATATAAGGCAAAGACATTGAAAACCCATCAATTTCCCACTTTTTGATGATGACAAACTTAGACATTGATAACATATATTTAGAGCAGAAATAACTAGAAGAAGCAACATGACAAGTTCCCCCTAACTTTATGCTTCCCCTTAATCAGATCCCTGTTTTAGTTATACTTCCCCCTTTTGGCATCACTAAAAATACAAGCAGGCAAACAGTATAAAAGAAGTCCAGCCTAGCTAACTCATGCCACATATGTGCACACAACATGATAGAGAAGAGAAAGAGAATACAAGCATTTAGATAACAAAAGAGGATAGTTTTTATATATAAAACATATGCCTTTGCTTATAAAGCAAAGGCAAGATTGGACTGTTGAAATCGGGAGCAATACTGATACATTCCATCCATATCAAAACTAAAGAACACAAACACAACTACCAAGTCATTAAAACATCAAAAAGCCAATCCAGAAACTGATCACTAAAAGGGTTTCTTAGGGGGCACTAGGAGTAGAGGGCTTGGAAGCTGCAGCAAGAGTTTGGAGAACTAGGTCTATTCGGGCATTGGCCGACTTTTCCTCATTGAGTAGTTCTGCTTTCAGGTTCTTCACTTGTGCCCTGAGATCAGCATTTTATTTTGTCAAACGAACCACTTCCTCATTTGACTCTGGGGGCTCGCTCACAACATCCTCATCAAAAATTGAGGGCTCGCTCACAACATCCTTCAATATTGAACTGGGAGTTGTAACATTCTCTACTGAAGCAGATTGCTTCTTCTTCAGGGATCTGCTCACTAAGGAACTGGGTTCCTCGGTTGTTTCCTCCTCAACTTCCACCACTGGGACAACCTTATCACACACTATTTCATTGTCTTTCACCAATCTCCTCTTTTTCTTCTTACTGCTCTTCCTGCTCTGTTGAAGGGCAAAGTCATAAGCTACCTTGGCTTGCAGCCTAGTGGTAGGTCGCTTAGTAGAAGACTCAGGAGGAATCACTACCCTTCGCTTGACTATGAAAGCATCAAGAGGAGTGTTGTCTTGATCTTCCTCATCACTAGACCTCATCTCAGGGACTAGAATATCCAATGTCTCAATAGCAAATGGAGGGGAAGATGTAGGAGCAGAACTGTCCTAGGAGTGAGTTCCTTGACCTGTTTCCTCCGGAGAGGGGACAGGTTCCTCAAAAAAGGGCCCAGTAGTTTCTGCTGGTGCAGAGCCTTCAACAACCACCATTGCTCCTTCTCCCTCCATACACTGTGTCTCTTTCCTCTGAGACATGGAAGCACCAGAAATTATCTCATGTAAGACTCCATCAGCAGATACCACAAAGATGGTTGCGGTATTTTCACCCTCAATAGGCTCTATGGCCACCACAGAGTCTGAAGCAACAATGGCAGAAACCTCTGTGACCTCAAAACTTTTTCCTTGTTCTCCATTTTTCTTTTGATCAATGGAAAACGCAGAAGATAGGGAAGAAGGATCAACGACTTTAGGGGTTTCTGAGAGAGTCACCTTAGAACTGGAGGGTGACACAAGGTCTGAGTTAGGCGTGATTTCAGGGATGAGGACAGGGATGGTTGCAGAGGGCTCATCTGGGACTGAGGACTCAATGGGGTTTTCCTGGTTAATAATGACTGTGGCAGGAGTTTCGGAGTTTGTGTCAGCCATTGAAGAGATAGAGAGAAAATTCTTTGGAGAGGTTCTAATGGAGGACTATGATCTATGAAGGAGGGAGAGGGTTTTTAATGAGAGAGGATAATTATGAAGAGAGAGATAGGAACCGGTTCTGAAACGGCGGTTGTGCTTGGAGAGGTGCAACGCTTCAGAGGGAGATGGAACGATTTGAAGTGAAAATACGTCACAGCAGAGTTCTGAAAAGTTAGATGACATGGCAGTTGATATTTGTACCTTTTCAAGACGTGTATTAAAGAATACACAGAATTACTAACCTTTGGTACAAGAACCAGGTTCTTGACCTGTCATTGAAAATTTCAATGCTCTTTGATCACCCATGCAATGCATCTACAGCTTCTATAATCTTCATGCGTGTTTACCTGCAACGGTATTGAAGTGAGTTAGACTTGGCCAGAAAACACTTTACCTAATTTTACCTGAAGGTGATTTTCATAGCCAACTAATGGGGAATCAGGTTCTCAATTAGGCTTCAATAGCCCCAGCTTCAACCTGTTTCTGTCAAAATGTTCCCTACTTAATGCTTTGGTGAAGATATCTGCAATTTGGTCTTCTGTGCTGCAAAACTTCATACAGATTAGCCCTTTCTCCACATTGTCCCTCAGAAAATGATGTCTCACATAAATGTGCTTGGTTCTTTTGTGTTAAACTGGATTCTTGGCCATGTTGAATGCACTGGTGTTATCACATAGAAGAGGCACACAATCAGTAAATACCCCAAAATCCTCCAGTTGCTGTTTAATCCATAGGAGCTGAGCACAGCAGGAGGTTGCAGCTACATATTCTGCTTTAGCTGTTGAAAGATCCACTGAGTTTTGCTTCCTTGTACCCCAGGAAATGAGACATGATCCTAGAAAGTGAGCCATTCCAGAAGTGCTTTTCCTGTCCACAAGATAACCTGCATAGCCAGCATCAGCATACCCAATAAGATTAAAATTGTCACCTGAGGGGTAATACAGGACCAGGTCCTGTGTTCCCTTAAGGTATCTCAAAATTCTTTTGGCAGCTTTCAGATGAGATTCCTTGGGATTTGATTGAAACCTTGCGCACATAGCCCCACACTGAAGACAATATCAGGTCTGCTGGCAGTGAGATAGAGAAGAGACCCAATAATGCCTCTATACATAGTTTGATTCACCGGAGATCCAGTTTCATCCATGTCCAGTCGAGTAGCCGTAGCAATGGGAGTGTCTATAATTTTTATGCTTCCATATCAAACCTCTTCAAGAGCTCCTTGATGTATTTCTGTTAACAAATGAATGTATCCTTCGTGGACTGCTTCACTTGAAGACCCAAGAAGAAATTCAGCTCCCCCATCATGCTCATTTCAAACTCACTTCCCATGAGTTTTGCAAATTCTTCACACAAAGAATCAGCTGTTGCCCCAAAAATGATATCATCGACATAAACCTAAACAATGAGCAGGTTCCTTCCCCGTTTCTTCAGGAACAAGGTGTTGTCAATTTTCCCTCTTGTAAAACCATTTCCTAAGAGGAACTTTTGACAGCCTTTCATACCAAGCTCGAGGAGCCTGCTTCAACCCATACAATTCCTTGTCCAGTTTAAACACATATTCAGGGTGTTCATGACATTCAAACCCTGGAGGTTTCTTTACGTAGACTTCTTCCTTAAGAAGTCCATTCAGAAATGCACTTTTGACATCCATTTGGAACAGAGTGAATTCCATATGAGATACTAAAGCGATTAGAATTCTAATAGCTTCCATGCGAGCAACCGAACCAAACGTCTCATCATAATCTATTCCTTCCTCCTGATTGTAACCTTGAACCACTAGCCTAGCCTTGTTCTGTGTAGTATTTCCATGTTCATCAAGCTTATTCCTGAATACCCACCTGGTTCCTATAATGGTTCGATCTGAGGGTCTAGGTACCAGGTGTCATACATTGTTTCTTTCGAACTGATGCAGCTTATCTTGCATGGCTGTAATCCAGTCTGCATCTCTTAGGGCTTCCTTGATATTTTTGGGTTCTATTTGGGAAAGAAAGGCTGAGAAGGCAAGTGAATTTCTATCTTTTGATCTGGTTTTCACTCCAGAGCCTAAAGGGGTAATTATGTTGTCAAGAGGATGAGAGATTTTGTTTTTCCAGTTGGGCATTTGAGGTTCATTTATAGAAGAGCTGGGTATATCTAACTGGTTCCCTTGTGTTCTTCTCTCAAGTACTTGTGGAGTACCCTGAACTGCATCAATCACTCTTTCTTCAGCTTCAGTGGTTGTAATTGAGGTACCTGGTTCCCTTGAGGGAGAGGCAGCATTTTCTCCACTTGGCTCCTTCACTTGTCTCATCATGTCTGCCTTTCCATTTGTCATGTCGATGACTTCACCTGGAACCAGTAAGGTCTCTCCATCTTGATCATCTTTGGTACTTTTCTCACAAGAGGGATAGGACTCATCAAAGATTACTTGAACACTTTCCTCAACACATTGAGTCCGCTTGTTGTATATATTGTAATCTTTGCTTTGAGAAGAATACCCCAGAAAGATTCCTTCATCACTCTTGGCATCAAATTTACCAAACTGATCTTTTCCATTGTTGAGAACATAGCATTTGCACCCAAATGTTCTTAGGTGAGTCAACTTGGGTTTCCTTCCATTCAGTAGCTCATAGGGGGCTTTTTTCAGGAGAGATCTGATCATGCAACTGTTCACCAAGTAGCAGGCAGTGTTGACAGCTTCAGCCCAGAAGTTCTTTGCAATCCCACTGTCGATCAGCATTGTTCTTGCCATTTCTTCAAGAGTTCTATTCTTCCTTTCCACAACTCCATTTTGCTGGGGAGTTCTTGGAGCTGAGAAGTTGTGAGTAATGCCATTTTCATTGCAAAACTCATCAAATTTGGAATTGTCAAATTCTATTCCATGATTTGATCTAATACATGCGACTCTAACTCCATCTTCACCTGGATTTTCTTCACAAAAGCCACAAATACCTCAAAGGCTTCATTTTTTGTTCTAAGAAACAGAGTCCATGTGAATTTGGAGTAGTCATCCACTATCACAAAAATGAATCTTTTTCCTCCCCTGCTTTGCACTCTCATAGGGCCACACAGATCCATATGAAGAAGATCAAGTGGCTTTGAGGTGCTGACATCCTTTTTGGGCTTGAACGAGGACTTCACATGCTTCCCTCTAGCACAAGCACTGCAGACTTTCTGTTCTTTGAATTTTGACACTGGGAGACCATGGACCAGGTCCTTCTGAATCAATTTATTTAAAAGAGAGAAGCTTGCGTGCCTCAGTCTTCTATGCCAGAGTTCAGCATCATCATCAACAGCTTTTAAGCAACTCAGATCACTACTTTATATAGACTCGAAATCAGCAACATAGATGTTCTTGTATCTCTTAGCCAAATTACCACTTCACCAGTTACCAGATTAGTAACTGTGCATATCTTGGACAAGAACTCAACCTTGTTTCCCTTATCACAAATCTGAGAAACACTCAAGAAACTGTACTTAAGACCATTGACATAGTACACATTCTCAATTGAGTGAGTGAGTGATTTCCCGACTTTCCCAACTCCGAGAATGTACCCCTTTTTCCCATTGCCAAAGGATACACTCCCTCCTTGCAGGGCTTTTAGTGAAAGGAAGTCCATGGTGTTCCCAGTCATGTGCTTTGAACATCCACTATGAACCATTGTTGACTGCTTCCTTTCACAGTTCCCTGCACAAGGAAATCAAGAGTTAGTTTTAGGAACCCAAACACTTTGGGTCCCTTGTAATAAGCAAGAGGATGAATAAGATTTCTCTTGGTCCATGCAGGTAACATGCGTTTTTTATGGGCGGCACCTATTCCCTTTTTAGTAGTTACATTTTCAACAAATACTTTGTTTTTCTGAATGGACTGGACCCTGGCTTGGCAATTTTCCTTGAAATGCCCATTGTTCCCAGAGTGGGTACTCAACCAGTTGTCCGGTACAGTAACATATTTGCTATGAGGGTTGTAAGGGGTTTTCTCCCTTTGGAACCCTATTCCCTGCCTGTTTCCACCATTATTAACATACATGGTAGTGATAGCTTTGGAGGACCAGGTCCACTTTAGGGACTTTTCAAGATCATTTTTTACTCTTTCCAATTCAGTTTGGAGATGCTTGTTTTTCTCAGTCTCAACACACAGGCTAGTTCTCACAGCTTTCAACTCGTTTTCAAGCTTAATGTGTGGCTCACTAGCTAACTCCTTTCCTTTCTCAGAATTTCCAGGTCTAGACTCAGTTCCTAGTCCCTCTATTGTTTCCCTTAGGTCTGCAATCACTATCAAGAGATCATCTCTTTCTTCCTCAATCTCAGTCACTCTCTTCACTAAGGCCTCCTTTTCTTTACTGAAATTCTCAATGGTTTCCTTATAGTCAACAACTACAACAACTAAGTCATCTCTTTCATGTTCTATGTTGGAAATTTTTTCAGTTAAAACAGTTTTTTCTTTCTCCAAATCACATATGGTTTCCTTCAAATCAACTACGCCCACTACCAGATCATCTCCGGTTTGTTCAGCTTCTCCTAGCTCTAAGGTCAAGGCATCTTTATCTTCTACCAGACTATGATATGCATCAATTAGAACATTTGCTAATGACATGAGTTTCTTTGGAGAGTAGGATTTCAGATTTCTCTGGACATCCCTGAAATTTACCTCATAGTTGTCATCATCTTCATCATCATCTGATTGAGCCATCAAAGCGAACATTGAATCATATTCATTTCTTTCACTTTCAACTGCCATCATGGAACTATCACCTGCATCAGTTTCTCCTTCAGACTCGCTTGAGGAATCTCCCCATGCTGCAAGAGCTTGCTTCACAACGTTGTCAGCAACATTCTTCCTCTTGAAACGTTTGTCAGGCACCTGGTTCCTTTTGGCTGCTTTATTAGAGTTGTACTTGAAGTGTTCTTGCTTCAGGAGAGGGCAATCTTTGATAAAATGCCCTGGCTTTCCACACTTATGACAGAGATCATAATACTATGGTTTGCTAGTAGTGCCCCTTTTTGGTATTCCTCCATTTTTTCTGACCATCTTCTGAAACCTTTTGGTTAAGTAAGCCATGTCACTGTCCTCCTCACTTGAGTCATTTCTTTCAGCTTTCAGTACTAGGTTCTTCTCCTTCTTTGGTTCTCTTCTTTCACTGTCCTTCTTCTTCTTCATTTTGTAAGTTTTGAGATTTCCAACTAGCTCATCTATAGTTAGGGCCTGCAGATCCTTTGCCTCAGTAATGGCATTCACTTTACTCTCCCACGAGCTAGGCAAAACAATGAGAATTTTTCTCACAAGCTTGTTCCTAAGAATAATTTCACCAAGTGAGTGTAGCTCATTTATGATGGAGGTGAATCTTGTGTGCATGTCTTGAATAGATTCATCGTCTTTCATCCTGAAGAGCTCATACTCAGTAGTGAGCATATCAATCTTAGATTGCTTTACTTGAGTGGTTCCCTCATGTGCTGTCTGCAAAGCTTCCCATATTTCCTTGGCGGATTGACAAGCTGAGATCCTGTTTTATTCATCAGGTCCTATACCACACACCAAAATTTTCTTGGCATGAAAAATTTTCTCCACAGCTTTCCTATCTGCATCATTGTATTCCCTTTTGGTCTTTGGTACCGTCTCCGGAGGATCTCCGACCTTCTTTGTTAGGACATAAGGACCATCACATATAACGTCCCACAACTCAAAATCTTCTGCCATGATAAAGTCATGCATTCTTGTCTTCCACCATCCATAATATTGCCCATTGAACCTGGGTGGTCTATACGTAGACTGACCTTCTTCAAAATTTGGTGGAGCAGCCATAGGGATCCTTCCTAGGTGTTAGCCTGATAGGAAGAGCCCGCTCTAATACCAATTGATAGTTTATATGAGTCCACCAAACTATAGAATACCAGGTCCTCTATGACTTTCTACTGAGAATACTAATAAAACAGTAAGTAAATAAGACAGAGAGTTTTACGTGGAAAAATCCCTGCTCAAGGGGATAAAAAACCACGACCTACACTGGTAGGATTCCAACTTCAATATGAGCAACTTTTAGATTACAACCTATGCAACCTAGGAATTAAACTCTTAATCCTTCACTAACTCATAATACACCTATTACAAGCCACTTTGCAATACACCTATTACAAAGACTTCAACTCATGACTAACTCTAGTCACGACACAAACACAAAGGGTTATGGTTTTACAAGGGGTTCCTAAGCAACACTTCTAGCTAAGAAATTTAGGAATTACAATGAATAACAATGACAAAGTTACAACTCAACTAAGGACAACAAAAAACTAGATTTGGAACTGGTCCATAGTAGCGTTTTAACTTTGTTCTTGAAGCTCTTGAGAATTAAATTTTCTATCTCTGAAGGCATGAATGCTTGAAGTTGAATTCTTAAGTGTTCAAGTGATGTTTTGTTGTAATACTCTTGTTAATACACCTTTGATGACATCACTTGAATGATGTAAGCACTTGGTTGGTCAAAGGACAAGTGACCGCAAAATTGCAGCACTGTGTGCACTGTTTTTGTGGCAGTCACTTTCCAGCTGTACACAGTTGACTTTCGTACTGCTGTCAGGGAAAACACAAGGGATCAGGTCCCTGTCTTGTTTCTCTATTTTCTACACTTGCAGCAGTTCACATTAGCTGGAGCTCTGGCTGAAATCCGTCCATCAACAATGTGTACCAAGTGTGTCAGGTTCCCTATCTGTTTTTTAACAGTAAGTTTGTTAGATCATCAAAACATAAGGCAAAGACATTGAAAACCCATTATTATGCTTGGGGTAATGCTAAAGTGGTCCAGCTAACTTTTGTGGAATTATTACCTAACTTGTTGTAGATTTACCTTAATAAATCTCAAGTTCTTTACTATCCTACAATTCAAAGGTGGAAGTTTATTGATGCGAGGCCTCTGGAAAGATGGAGTAGTACAAACAACTCGCCTTGTAACTTTCTTAGATATAAAATATATAACAGATGGTTTTAGTCTAAACTAGAAGTATTCTTTACTTCTCCCAGAACAGAGTGATGGAGAACTTATGAGAGATCAGAATAGATTGTTACTCCTACTAGGACAATGGCACCAGTTCTTTACTATCTAATATAATTTATGTGTTAAGGCCAACCACATGTTATTATTTACTCTAACTATTATATTTAATGCATAATATTTTAATTTCAGGAAGCCTATCAAAGAAGTTTTGATGAATGGCGTCAAAGTCAATCGAATTTTGAGGATGGTAGCTCAACCCAAGTATCACTCAATGATGTAGCTTCAATATGGACGCAGGTGGTTGGTGATGCAAAGAAAGGTAGAACCTACGGTCTTGGATTACAACATTCCGTAGGTTGTCCTAGGACATTTTTGTCTAGTGATATGAGTTATTCCCAGAATCAAGAAGAGGTGGAAGCATTACGAAAAGAAGTTGATGAGTTGAAGGAGGAACGGAAAGAAAATCGTGCAAATTTTGACAAGTTTCAGAGTCTAGTAGAGAAACTTATGATGAGCAGACCTTAATTTGATCCTCAAAATGTCGAGGATGACAGGGATGATGAGGTTTAGTTTGTTGTGATGTTTGAGACATTATTGTTTGTTGTAGTTGGATGTTTAGACTTGGTAAATATTTAGACTTGACTATGATTGTAATGTTTAGACTTGGTAAAATGGTGCTTGAATGTTGTAAGTTGTGTTTGGATGTTCTAGTTAGTTTATGTTTTCTTTAATTGTTAGTATTTTATGGGTTTGATTAGTTGAAATGGTGGATTACTTGGTTGAAATGGTGGGTTGATTCATTGGTTGCTGTATTTTTTAATTGGCAGGTGGTTTGACTTTAAAACAACTGGAATTTGGCAAAAGTTTTCCAATTTTCCGACCGCTGTAGTGGGAAAAGTAAATAAATAAATAATATTAGAATATATTTGCGACCGCTGTAGTGGAAAAAGTAAATAAATAAATAATATTAAAATTGATTTGCAACCGCAGTAGTGGGACTACTAAATAAAAAAATAATACTAAAATTGATTTGCGACCGCGGTAGTGGGACAATTAAATAAATAATTAATAATAGATTAAATTTGCGAAGACAGTGGTGGGAAGACTAAAATAAATAAAAAAGCATTGTAATATTTGCGACCATTGTGGTGGAAAAGTTTAAATTAAATTTATAATTATTTACAATATTTGCGATTGAAGTAGCGGGAAAACTTATATAAAATTAAAAATTTAATTTATATTGTTCGCGACCGCATCAGTGTAACGACCCGACCGGTCGTTTCGAGAGTTATAGCCCTGTTCCCCCTTTTTCTACTTCTTTTGTGTTCTACAGCTGTATTATGACTTACCCGGTTAGTTGGTTCAGGCCCGGAGTGATTTTAGAATGAATTGAGACACTTAGTCTCTTGTTTGAAAGCTTAAGATGGAAAAGTTGACCGGATGTTGACTTATGTATAAACGACCTCAGATTTGAATTTTGATGGTTTCGTTAGCTCCGTTAGGTGATTTTGAACTTAGGAGCGCGTCCGTATTATGTTTTGGAGGTCCGTATTGGAATTAGGCTTGTAATGCCGAAAGTTGGAATTTTGGAAAGTCAATAGTGGATCGGGGTCGGATTGGATTTTTGGAAGTTGGACTAGGTCCCTGGTATCATTTATGACTTTTGTGCAAAATTTAAGGTCAATCGGACATGATTTGATATGTTTTGACGTTGTTTGTATAATTTGGAAATATCAAAGTTCATTAGGCTTAAATCCGTGTGTAATTCGTGTTTTGATGTTGTTTCAGGTGATTTAGGATTCGACTAAGTTCGTATGATGTTTTGGGACTGGATGGTACATTTGTTTGAGGTCTGAAGGGCCTCGGGGTGATTTCGCGTGGCTAACGGCTTGAGTTTGAGTTGAAGAATGCAGCTGAAGTGTTGCTGCCTCTGGTGTAACCGCACCTGCGGAGTGGGAACCGCAGGTGCCTGCAGAAGCGTGGCAAGGATCGCAGATGCGACCAAGGATGAGATGGGCAGAGGTCGCAGGTGCGAAGGCATTCCCGCACCCGCGATGGTCGCAGAAGCGGGCAGCGAGGCGCAGGTGCGAGTATGGTCCGCAGGTGCGATGTGAATTCCGCACCTGCGATATGCGCGGATGCGGTTCAGTGATCGCAGAAGCGGAGGAAGCTGGGGTAAGTGACTTCCGCAGAAGCAGAGATTTTACCGCAGATGCGGATATAGGGCCATAGGTGCGAAAAGCCTGGGCAGAATCTTTAAAAATAAGGGTTTGCGATTTTAGTCTTATTTCAACATTTTGGACTCGGGCTTAGGCGATTTTGGAGAGGATTTTCGAGGGGATTTTTGAGGTAAGCTTCTTGTACTCGTTTTTAATAATAAATCTTGCTTCCCCATTGATTTTCCCACCTAGATTGTGTGGTGTTGAGGTGAAATTTGGGGGTTTGAGGCTAGGGATTTGGAGAATAAATTTTGGGGATTTGGGTGACCATTTGATGTCGAATTTTGATAAATATGGTATGGTTAGACTCGTGAGTGAATGGGATTTCGGGTTTTGTGACTTTTGTAGGATTTTGCGACGTGGGCCCGGGGCCTGGGTTTTAGCCAATTTCGGATTTTGGCTATAATTTAGTAGTTTTTCATGTGGAATTGATCCCTTTAGCCTTTATTGATTGTATTGTACTACTTGTGACTAGATTTGGAATGTTTGGAGACCAATTTGAGGGGCAAAGGCATTGCAGAGTAGGATTTTGTCTGAGGTAAGTAACGCTTTCAAACTTGGTTCTGAGGGTTCGAAACCCCAAATTATGTATTATGTGATTGGTATCAAGGTGACGCACATGCCAAGTGACGGGCGTTCGGGCGTGCACCGTGAGAATTGTGACCTGGTTGATTCCATGGCACTATATAGTGACTCTATCTTGTTGATATCCGTTTTTTCACCATGTGATAAAGTAATGGAGCTGTCAATCATGCTAGATATCATGTTTGGGCTTTATGCCGGTACAGTTGGGACCCATAGTGGTCATTTCTTGCTGTCATCTTACTGATTTCATTGATATTTCATACTCAGTCATGTACATGCATTTCATATCATATCTCAGTCTCAGTTGTTATTTATTGATATATCATATCATTGTTTGGGCTAGGTTTCATGACATTGTGAGCCCGTGAGTGAGACTGGAGAGATTGATGACTGAATGAGGCCGAAAGCCTGATTATGAGTGACGCTTATGGAATCGGGCTGCACGCCGCAATGGTTATATTGATTGTGATAGCGCTTGGGCTGTAGGAGCCTCTCCGGAGTCTGAATACACCCTCAGCGAGTGCGGTTAATATATTGAGGGAAGGATCTTACCTGGACATGGATCTTGTCCGAAGTACTTGATACCTGGGAGGAATAATCCACAACCTCGGGTACTAGGAGGGGATTAAGTTCCTTAAGGAAACATTGTGAATTCAGTGGGCTCAGATTAAATTTTGTTTCTTCTACATTCTGTTTATATGTTATTTTTCCTTCTCCAAAATTATATAACAAATACAGTATACTAACAAGCTTAAGGAACTTAATATTATATTCTGTATTTGTGTTATACATACTGTTCTAGAGACTAAAACCTGTGTGGTTATCTACTCCCCTTTTGGAGATTAAAACCTTCGTGGTTTTCTACTCCATTTGTTTACTTTAACGTATATTCTATTTTGGTTTACTATCTGTTATTTAGATATTAAAATTCTAGCGATTTTCTATTTCATTGGAGATTAAAATCTACGTGATTTTCCTACTCCAATTTTATTCAGTTTGAAGATATAAAAACTTCGTCGTATATTAAACATTTTTTTGTCATTCTTTTACAAAAATGACGATTGAGAACGGAAACCATGTTGTTCCTATGGTGACTGCCGATGCATCAACAAGCCGAACAACACCAGCATTGGCATCGGCATCGACAGAAAAGCCCGAAAAAAATTTCGGGATTGATTTCAAGCAGTGGCAGCAGAAGATGTTCTTCTACTTGACGACTTTAAGTCTATAGAAGTTCATTAAGGAAGATGTTCCTGTTATGCCTGACGAAACTCTAGACAATGAACGCTTTCTCGTGACTAAGGCATGGAAGCATTCTGATTTTTTGTGCAAGAATTACATTCTTAGTGGAATGGAGGACGATCTGTATAACGTCTATAGTAATGTGGAGATGTCAAAAGAACTGTGGATTGCGCTTGAACAGAAATACAAAACTGAGGATGCCGGGTTGAAGAAATTTGTTGCCGCAAAATTTTTGGACTACAAAATGGTAGATACCAAGTCTGTTATTACCCAAGTCCAGGAATTGCAAGTGATTATTCACGATCTCCTTGCTGAAGGTATAAGTCGAATTATTATTTATGTTAAAAGTATTAATTATACTATTACTATTAATAGAATTTTCACTGAAGGTCTTGCCATTAATAAAGCATTCCAAGTTGCAGCGATGATTGAGAAGTTGCCTCCTTTGTGGAAGGACTTCAAAAATTACTTGGAACATAAACGCATGGAGAAATCGCTTGAAGATCTCATTGTTCCGTTGAGGATCGAAGAGGACAACAAAGCTGCTGAAAAGAAAGGTCGTGGAAACTCAACAATAATGGGAGAAAACATTGTTGAGGATGCTCCTCAAAATAATAAAAAGAGGAAGAAGGCTTCTGGACCAAAAAGCAACCCAAGCAAGAAGCGGTTCAAAGGAAATTGCTACATCTGTAGAAAATCTGGACACAAATCTGCATATTGTCGTGTTCCAAGGAAAGACAAGAAGAAGGGTCAAGCAAACATGGTTGAAAAGCACAAAGATATTGACTTGTGTGATATGCTTTCTGAATGCAACCTGGTGGGAAATCCTAAGGAATGGTAGATTGATTCTAGAGCCACTCACCATGTTTGTGTTGTTAGAGAAGCGTTTGCTACATATGCTCCCGTTGGAATCGAAGAGACGCTTTATATGGGAAATTCTGCAATAGCCAAGATTGAAGGATGTGGCAAGATATTTCTAAAAATGACTTCTGGCAAGTTGGTGACTCGGAACAACGTCCTTCATGTTCCTGAAATTAGGAAGAACTTAGTCTCTACTGAACTTCTCGTTAAGAACGTGTTTAAGTGCATTTTTGTATCTGATAAGGTTGTAATAAGTAAGAATGAGATGTTTGTAGGAAAAGGTTACCTCACTGAGGTCTTTTCAAACTGAGAATAATAAAATTTCATCTTCTTCTTACTTACTTGAGTCAAATGAATTATGGCATATACGTTTGGGACATGTCAATTATAAAACCTTGCGAAAAATGATTAATCTGGAAGTATTGCCTAAATTTGAATGCGACAAATCAAAATGTCAAATATATGTGGAATCTAAGTATGTTAAACATCCTTATAAGTCAATTGAAAGAAATTCAAATCCTTTAGACTTAATTCACATAGATATTTGTGACATGAAGTCAATACCATCTCGTGGTGGAAAGAAGTGTTTCATAACTTTTATTGATGACAATACTCGATATTGCTATGTTTACTTACTTAATAGTAAAGATGAAGCAATAGATGCATTCAAGAAATACAAAAATGAAATTGAAACGCAACTTAACAAGAAAATCAAAATGATAAAAAGTGATAGGGGTGGTGTATATGAATCTTCTTTTGAAGAAATATGTTTAGAATATAGAATTATTCATCATAAAACGGCCCCTTACATGCCCCAATCCAATGGGATTGCGGAAAGAAAGAACCGTTCATTAAAGGAGATGATGAACGCCTTGTTGATAAGTTCTGGTTTGCCACAAAACTTGTGAGGGGAAGCCATTCTTACGGCTTATCGGATACTAAATCGAGTACCCTATAGCAAAACGCAATCCATTCCATGTGAAAAATAGAAAGGGAGGAAGCCCAACTTGAATTATTTTAAAGTGTGGGGGTGTTTGGCCAAAGTGCAAGTTCATAAATCCAAAAGGGTAAAAATAGGACCGAAAACCGTTGATTGTGTTTTCATAGGATATGTGACCAATAGTAAAACATATCGATTTCTGGTTCATAAATAAAAAAATTCCGACATTCATAATAATACGGTTATAGAATCAGATAATGCTGAGTTCTTCGAAAATATATATCCATATAAAAAGAAATGTGAGTTGATTAGTGAAGGATCTAAACGACCTCGGGAAGAAACAAAAGAAATTACGTCTAATCAGGAGGATCCAAGACGTAATAAACATCAAAGAACGAATACTTCGTTTGGACCAGATTTTGTGACTTTCTTATTGGAAAATGAGCCTCGAACATTTAAAGAAGTTATGTCTTCTTCGGAATCATTATTTTGGAAAGAGGCAGTCAATAGTGAAATAGAATCCATATTGAACAACCATACATGGGAATTGATTGATCTTCCTCCTGGAAATAAACCGTTGGGTTCTAAATGGATTTTTAAGAGACAAATAAAAGATGATGGGACTATTGATAAATATAAGGCAAAACTTGTGGTCAAAGGGTATAAACAACGAGAAGGTCTTGACTATTTTGATACATACTCTCCAGTTACAAGAATTACGTCCATACAAACGTTAGTAGCATTAGTTGCTGTTTATGGTCCTGAAATTCATCAAATGGACGTTAAGACAACCTTCTTAAATGGAGTTTTGGAGGAAGAAATATATATGGAATAACTGAAGGGTTTGTAGTTCCATGTAAAGAAAAGAAGGTATGTAGACTTGTTAAGTCCCTTTACGGACTAAAACAAGCACCCAAATAATGGCATGCGAAATTTGACCAAACAATATTGTCAAATGGTTTTAAGATAAATGCATGTGATAAATGTGTGTACATTAAAAATGTTCCGAATCACATAGTCATTGTTTCCTTATATGTGGATAATATTTTGATAATGAGTAATGACACTGCCAACATAAATGCGACTAAGCGTATGCTAACTAGCAAGTTTGATATGAAGGACTTGGGTGTTGCCGATTTAATTCTGGGTATTAAGATCCATAAGACTCCCCAAGGTCTGGCATTTTTACAATCTCATTATATTAAAAAAGTACTTGGAAAATTCAAGCACTTAGATTTTAAAGTTGCAAAGACTCCAATTGACGTGAATCTTGCACTAGCAAAGAACAAAGGCCAAAGCATATCACAATTGGATTATGCTCGTGTGTTGGGAATTTTTAATGTATATCATGAATTGTACACGACCAGATATAACTTGTGCTATAAGTAAACTGAGTCGATACACGAGTAATCCAGGTCAATCTCATTGGATGGCAATGAAACGAGTTTTGGGATATTTAGAACATACCCAGGACTTTGCTTTACACTACAATAAATATCGTGTGGTGATTGAGGGATACTGCGATGCAAATTGGATCCCCGGTTCAACTGATCCTAAGTCCACGAGTGGATATGTATTCACTATTGATGGAGGAGCGGTATCTTGGAAGTCATCCAAACAAACGTGTATTGCCCGCTCTACAATGGAGGCTGAGTTCATAGCCTTAGATAAACGGGTGAAGAAGCTGAATGGCTCCGAAATTTCTTGGAAGATATTCCATTTTGGCCCAAACCGTTGGCCCCAATATGTATACATTGCGATAGTCAAGCGGCAATTGGAAGGGCTGGGAGCGTTATGTATAACGGTAAATCTCGTCATATTCGACGAAGAAATAAAACCGTTAGGCAATTACTCTCTAGAGGAATTATCACGATTGACTACATAAAGTCAAGTGATAATGTGTCGGATCCACTTACGGAAGGCCTAACTAGAGAGGCGGTTGAGAAATCATCGAAGGGAATGGGACTATGGCCGAGGACAAGTCATTGTGGCGGTAACTCTACCTAGAAGACTGGAGATCCCAAGATCTAGGTTCAAGGAGATCAAACAAAGTCATTAATGATGGTTCAACATTGTCAACTAAAATTTTGGTCCATTCTCCTGATGAGACAATGTTCAGTACCAAGGATAAAGCATTAAGACTTTTTAATGGTTTCTAAAATTGATACAGAGTATATCAAATAGTGTATCTATGGGATGACACATTTAGGAATCACCTATGTAAGTGTGAAATGTTAGCCACTTCAAGGAGAATTTTGTAAGGCCAATTCTCTACGCACTTATGAAACCAGGCGATGTTCATGGCTGAAACGAACACAACAATGAGAACCAAAGACGGTTAAGGGTTGATTGTGTGACTTATGGTTGTCAAGGTATATACCAAAGTTCGACGGTTCAAAGATATCAAATCTACCGATTGACCGAGTATATCCGACATAAGTTCACTATGGAAAGTTCAAAGGAAAACCTACTTATCCAGATGCAATTAATCCTTGCATGCGAATCACACAGTTTTTCATGCATATTTTCGTGATATAGCCATTTCCCAATTGCGGGATTCTTGGGTTTTAAGCTTAGTTTAGCTTAAAAGAGGATGAGTAGGAAATGGAGGGAAAATGAAATTTTGATTTCCTCCTTGACAAAGGGACATTGTCCTATATTGGAGGAGGAAAAGACTTCTGATGGGTATATATACATTTGCTCTTCTTCTAGCTCTTAAAGAGTTAAGAAGAAGGCAAGCCTCGCACCGTCGTTGCTCGCTCGCTCGCTTGCTCGGCTCGGCTTCGGATTTGGATTTGGATCTGGCCAAATGATCGATTGATTGATTAATTTTTTGGACCATATTTATTTGTTAATATTAGAATTAACGTAATATTATGTTAATCCAAATTAGTTCATCCGCGTTTTTGATTTCCCGTATTATTTTGTATAAATAGCCATTTACGTAATGGCCGTTCTTACACAAACAGTCACAACAGTCATTCTGAAGAGTTGCACCTCTTCATTTAAACCCAACCTGTTGGCTATAAATAGCAGACCATTCCCTCAGATTTTTCTTACGAAATTTCTGAATTTTCCTCTTCCTTTCTGCATTATTTTCTGACAAAACAAACAACGTAAGTGTGATTTGACGCCGCCATTTGTGTTTACTGAAACACTGGGGTTTGAAGTACCGCTACACCAGTGTGTAATCCGTTCTATCCTGGGAGAAAATAATCCACAACCTTGGGTACTAGGAGGGGATTAAGTTCCTTAAGGAAACACTGTGAATTCAGTGGGCTCGGATTAAATTCTGTTTCTTCTACATTCTATTTATATGTTATTTCTTCTCCAAAATTATTTAACAAATACATTATACTAACAAGGAGTTGGCCAATATTACCCAAAATCTACTTGGCAAAGTTTTAAAGGAGTTTTGTACAAGTATGCCTCCAAGTAATAATTGGATCTCGCACAAAATAAAATTTCTCGAATAAAGACGAACAACACCATGAAATAGCCAAATGTGTAGTCTAAAGCAGTGTAAATGTTGAAGGTAATAAAGCAACGGTTGAAGCCAAAGATAAGGACATCTTTAATTAACTGATGCTTGATATTTTGTTGTTTACGAGAAATGTAGAGTATTGAGTTTGACCCCTGAAACATCATAACGTGAAACATATCTCGAGCATATGTTGCCGCCTATGTTAAGACCAAACATTCCAAGAGAAGAACTAGTTAGTGGGATACTACATTACAGTTGCTAATTACTCTATCAATTCATTTGAGAACCCAAACATCTACTATGAACCCTACAAATAGAAGGTCCACTTGATATAAATTATACCAATTGATTCGCTGTAGTTTTCAAGATATATACGTAAAGTTTCAAGTGTAAGGTCCACTTGATATGTTTATATGGCTTTTTGGATTAGCCATGCAGCTCCTTATAGTTGGTTGGATAGAAACAACCAAATATATATCGTGGGTATACCAAGTTGTTAACGATAAAGCAGATTAAATAATCTCAAAAAAGTTTCTTGGATCCCTTCCTATACTGTGAAAAGAAAAGAGAGAATAATTAAAATGAGTGCTTCAATTATTAACCAATGTTTTAAAAGGCGAGGACGTGAGGCGACGGGCAAGGCGTTTTACCTCTGACGAGGCGAGGCGTAAGCCCTAAGACATGGGGCATAAGCCCCGCAGATCTTAAAATTTTACTAATTTCAAAAATTTTAAGATAGTATAAAATAAAAATTAATTATAAAAATTACATTAAAATCACAAAAAATAACAAAATAATCTATTTAAAATATTTATAAATTATAATTCAACTATGAATAATACGAAAAGTATGACATTATCATAATATGCAAATTAGTTGCAACGTCGTTATAACTCAAACATCAAAAGTAATGAATTCGATGTGAAATCTTATATGTATCTCTTAAGGAGTAATGAATCTTGAAAGAATTTCGATATTCTGATTTGATGTTTTTTTAAAAATACTTATTTTATTTAATATGCTTTCTATTTGAAAGAGAATTTGTATAAAAACATCATTCACAATTTAAATATGATTCTCTAAATTTTTTTTTTTTTAAGTTTCAACAAGTTAATAAAGTGACACATAATTCACCAACTATACCATGATAACTAATTATTTGTAAAAAGTTACTAATTAATACTGAGCTATTAAATTAATAAGTATTTTATCTCGTAAACGTGAAAAAAATAATACTTAGGAAAATAATTGTAAAAAAAATTATGATCTATTATATAATAATGACATAACAAAAGTTAATAAATAAATACTTTAAATGAAAGATTTATTTAAAATTTACTATTATAGCAGTCTTAGTTGATAACATGCAATAATTATCATTTTAATTATGGCATAAAATACTCTCGACTTATTGATTTATGATTAAGAAAAAAAGTAATTTTGAGTAGTCAACGATTTATTAAGAAAATTTAAGATTTACAAGATTAGTTAAACACAATTGCATAAAGTTCTATTAGGCGAGCCCAGTATGCCAGGTGTCGGGCGTGTCCAGGGCGTAAGCCCCGATGGCCGAGGCGTAAGTTTCACGGAAACTAAGCCCCACACATAAGCCCAAGGGCGTTTTATGAGTGCTCCGCCCCAGGGCGAGCTCCGAGCGAGTCCCAATTCTGTCTTTTAAAACAGAGTTTTTAACCTTATGGACTTCAATTTCAAGCAAGAATTAGTCAATTGTTAGTAAGCTTTCTCTTGCTGTAAACCAAATCCTTCGACCTTCTGTAACTAGGAATAACAAAACTTAGTTTTTAATGGTGTCTATTTTCACTAAATAGGAATTAGATGCATTTCAATAAACAGAGAATGAGTCTCTTTTATCATCCATCATGTAATTTGTCTAGTTTATCCAATAGTTTTACACGGTTATATACTTCAATTTATCAAGGTTGGACAAATTTGATGTAAAGAGAATTGAGAGACGCCTCTCTCACAAGCAGTGGCAGATGTGGTTCTTTGCACGGTGAGTTCATTTGACTTTTATTAGTGTTTTTGATTTTGAACACAAATATATATATGTGAATTAACACCGTTAAAATTTCAACAAATCTTAAATATGTACCATTATTTTTAAAGGTGCAATGTTAAAAACCTTAAAATTAAAATTTATCAAATTTAAATCTTAAATCTGCCTGTGTTCTCAAGATTATTTTTTTCTTTCACTGTTAGATTGGTTTGTAGGGTATTTGATATAGTCCCTTCCGGGCTCCTAATACTTTCAATCCAATATAGCTCGAAAGTTTTTTTTTTTTGAAAAGTTTTGGTAACACTGTAAACATTACCATTGATAACCAACGAACAATATAGCTCGAAAGTTGTACGGTAAATTTATGACTCTTTTTTCTCGAGCAATAGGTTTGAGTGGTAACAATGGTAAAACGTAACCTAAAAAGAACTATTTATATAAATCTGTCATCTGATGGCCAAAGCTAATTGCACAATGATATCAATTCAAGGAAAGGCAGTTCTAAAATTTTGTGCAGTTAATACCTGTATCTTGGCCTATAATCTGGACAATTACACAACAGAAAGCTAATAACAAAAAGAAACAACTAAAAAAATAAAGACTACAGAATCTAATCAACCAAAAGAAAAAGAAAAATAAATAAAACTCAGAAAGTTTGTTTTCTAAAGTTTTCTGTTCTAGTTTCCTGCTAAAATCTTGAAGAGTTCTTCTTCGTTCTACAGCTATCTGCTCCATTGTAAAACACTTTCTTGGATCCAATAACATCACTGCAAAAATATCCATAAAATTTATTAACGAAAAAGATTCACAATGTGCTAAATCGAAGTCTGACGAAGAATAAGGGGCAAACATATAGATAAAAAAAAACACATTATTAAATAGCATTACATAACAAACGAAAAATTTGTCAAGCTAGTAATTAAATACTGAAAACATAACACTAAGCACTCCGCCAATTTCTGATGGCATACATCTTGTTCTATCAGAATTTGCAAAGACTACATTATATTGATGATTTAAAAAACAAATACTTGTATGAAAAACAAAATATTCAAAATTATGTATATTCTTATAGAGCTAGCTAGCTCAAAATTAAAGGACGAATAATCAAAATGCATTTGAATTTCTATTGAGTATCCAAAGACCGAATAGGGTCACCACCCGTGACTTAGTACATGCATCACATGAAGACAGAGAGCACGAGGGGCAATTGCTGAACAGTTGGAGAGGGACAAGACATGTAAACAACAAAGGAATATAATTATGCGAGAGAGATTCTGAAATATTATAAATATTGCATGATAGTATATACAAAGATGGAATAACATTATTACTCTCCACTACCCATATAGTCATATTTGACTGAATTCTTGAAAGAAGCATACTATATACATAGAGATAAAAAAATGATACCAATAACACTAAAACTGCATGTACAAACTTATGTATTTAGGAATGGATTAAAGATAAATTACTTTGACCTATAAGAAAGTCAAACTAGAGAATTCTTTCTGAACATAGAGAGCTTTTAACTCCTTAATACGGTAGAATTTCAATTAATCTTACTAGCTAGTAATATGCTTATGAATGTAAGTAGTAATGAAGTGGTAATAGATCAACAAAACTTTTGCACTAAAACATGTTTTTACAAACAACATCTCCTGTTTAAATTTTTTCTTTTTACAAACAATATCTCATGTTTGAAAAAAGTTCACGAAGCGCATTTTTGTAATTATGTCACAATTCCTATGTTTTCTGTCAATTATATATGGGCTTAAGTTATATGTAAAGATACTTTTACACTTTCGGTGAATTTTAACATGTGATAGTAAATCAATTTCCTCTGTCCAATTTATATGGCGGGCCTCAGATTTCGAGAGCCAAACTTCTTAATTTTGACTGTGTTTTTTGAAATAAAATTTATATACTATTTTGGAAATACGCAAAAAATTAAAAAAATCAAAATATCTAAAAGGCATATGAAAAGTCGAAGTCAAAGAAAAACTGGTTTAACTCTCGAAATCCAAACTCCGCCACTCGTTTATCAAATTACCAATTATACTTATCAAGAAATTCACTATACATATACATATACATATACATATATAATATTTTTACACCATTAATATACAAAACTTAACCTCATTCAATATACTCCCTCTGTTTCAATTTAGATGAGGTAGTTTGACTCGGCAAGGAGTTTAAGATAATATATATATATATATAAATTTTTACACCATTAATATACAAATAAAAACTTCTCATAAGGGTAAAATGGATAAAATAAAGAGTTTAAAGTTGAATTATTTTAAAATTTGAAATGTGTCATTTATTTTGGAACAGACTAAAAAAGGAAGTAACTTATCAAATTATGCGTGGTAAAGTAATTTTAAATAAGGTATCCCATGATATCTGCAGAATCCGAAGGCAAAGGGCAATTATTCAAGAAAAAAACAATAGATTGCAGCCAAAGGAGAAAACAACAGACATACAAATTGACATTCAGACAGGCATAATACAATCAATGGAAAGAAACTTTTCTTCAACAAAAAAAGAGAAGAACATGACCTTACCTGTACTTTTTGTGCATGTCTTCCTTCTTCCCCAACTTTTTTATATTTGAACGTCACTGAAAATTTCCAGCACCTCCAAAAGACTGATGATGGCTTTGTGGTGGCGGCGCAGCTTTTGAATCCAATGAGCTCATCTGCTGCTGATCTCTGTGGCTGCTTCCAAATCCTCCACTCATGCTCCTTACTATTTCCCCAACTCCAAGAAAATCCCTTGTCAACCTATTAGCTTGCTCAGTTCCCATATTTTCCATTGAAAAGTTATTAATCATTTGTTTCTTCTGTGGTGGCTGCTGCTCAAAGTTATTCCCGTAGTCGTTCTGTTGATTTTGATCATTACTACCATAAGCATTTACGACTAGGTCATGCAGATGATTCTCGCTTAAAGGGTTGCCATAAACAACGCTGCCAAAGTTGACAGGTGGCGGCTGATGAATATCGGATTTGGTGGCGCTAGAGGATGAACCAAAGGCTTTGAGCAAGGAGGCACTGCTGTTGTTCATGTTGTTGTTGCTTGTTGTGGAACCCATTTGAGCTGCTTTCTGGAGGAGCGCGGTGGCAGACATTGGTGGCGCAGGTGAAGCACTACTACTGTTATTATTGAGGTGGTTACCGTAGAGAGAAGGGATTGAGGAACTTATGTGATGATCAGTACCAAGAAGGCTACCAGCTGAGAACATGTTGGATGAATTATTCGACCCGTCACCACTGCTGTTACTGAACTGATGACTTGGCAACAATAGACCACCACCTCCTGCTGAAATATTGCTATTTCCATGGCTTCCAACATTTTCACTATTGTTGTTGCTATTCTGGAAGAAATTGAGGTTGAACATACTAGCCACAGAAGAAGAGCTGTTATTATTTCCATTGTTGTGAAGATCAGGAAGTTGCATTAGGCCATGGATTGAAGACTTATTCGCCGCGTAATCTTGATGATTTGTTTGATCAGTTGGAAGAAAGAAGGACGTCGAAGGGTGGAAAGCTGAGGCGCCAATGGATGTCCCCATAAGGTTGCTGTGATCAAATTGGCCGCTAGTCTTGATGTTGCTGCTGCTGCCAAAGTGCAGTATATCGGTGGAGTTAGAATGATCTGAAATTTGGGAACCCATTTTTGAGAGGCCTAAACTCATGTTGTTGCTACTTCCATATAAATGACTCCCAATGCTGCTCAAACTTGGTGGATTTCTCGCACTTTCTTGTGCCAATGCATCACAAAAGGCTCTGTGGGTGATGAAACTATCACGCCTGCATTAAACAAGATAATATTTATGAGAAAAAATAGCTACAACATGATTGCAGGCAATTATGCGTAATAACATGAATAGTATTTCCGAAATTAAATTTATTGTGTAGGAGTGAGATGACCAAAAAATTTAATTGTAGAAGAAGAAAAAGATGAAGACCGTTAAGTTAAAATTCTGAAAAACAAGAATATTCATGTGGTATTTACCAAGATTGTCACATAAAATTACAACGAACTGTCACTCTCATAGTCAAAAAACGAGATTAAAAGAAGTAGACTCTTGTGAAAAGAATGTACTATTAGTCAGGTTGTAGAAAATTTTGAGATAAATGATTACCATTGAATTTACCAAACGTCAACAATAACATGGATTAGAAAATGAGTTGGATTTTATACAGTGGTCCCATCCCCGAGATGATGACAATTAAGAATCAAAGTAAATTGTCTAATTCAAATACGAGAAAATTCCAATAATGGAAATGACAATGAAATTTTTTTAATAAAGGAAATTTGGGTGATACTTATATTCATTATGACCTCCCATTTCATGGAGTACATAAAGTAAAAACCATGAAATTCTCCACACATTAATATTGACTCCTTGAAAATAAATGAATAAACGCAACAAAAGGAAAACTCGGGTATAAAACATTTTAATGAGAAATAATGAATCAAGAGCTGATCATGTGCATAGATTTTAATCTTTATTTAACCAAATGGCTAAAGAATAAAACTCAGCGCCATTAAATGAAAGTAAGAAGAAGGGAGTAGTACTATAGAAGCAGTCTTTTTGAATCATTTTTTAACTATATAAGGATGTTAATACCTATGTTGCGCGGACTCTCTAAAAATGTTGTCACGCCCGTGTCGAATCTTCCAAAAATACACTACTTTTGGAGGATCCGACGCGCACCTGGCACCATTTTTTTAGAGTCCGAGCAACATAGGTTAATACCACAGATTTAATTTGACATAGCATTTCAATCAAAAGTAGTAGTAGTGATTGTGAATGAGAAAAAATTCGAGATATATAATTGAGATGGGTATAGGGGGTCCAAAAACATTATCATGAGAAGGGGTGGCTGAAAGAATTCAGAGCTGAACGCATCTATCCAACACACAAGAAAACAAAACAAAATAAAAAACATGTAAGGGGGACACTACCATTTTTACATGGCATAGCAACACGTGAATATGAAGAAACGATAGCAGTAACGGCAAAAGGACGATGGTTCCTAGGAAAGAGACTCTCACAAGACAAAGATAGAGAAGAAAATTTTAATTAGATGGTACATTTTTTTTTCTTTAGCTTTTGAAACTTCTATTACCATAGTAGGAATAGATGATTTCACGTGTGGACACGCACATAAATTTTCTGCTAGCTAATTAGTTCTTTCGTCATTCACTGTGTAGTAAAAGATCCAAAGACAAAAACAAAACCTACCAGAAAACAGACAAAAAGAAAAAGAAAAGAAGAAAATTGAGTCTAAAAGGAATCTGTAACTGTTGGAAAAGCTGGAGAAAACCTTTTCCATCATTTCTACCTCCTATTTTCAACAATCACACCTGGGGAATCTAAAAGCCCTAAAATCAAAGAAGATGCCAGCGATTTCACTTGAATAAACCATTAATTAAAAAAAAAAACCTTAAATCCTCATGATTGTTACTAGTACCAAAAAAAAGGGTGTCTATAAATCAAATAAAAAAATTCGTTTTTCGTATAACTTAAACTTTTAGATGAAACGAAGCATACAGATACAGACCTTGAGAAAAGGGTGCCACAATCACATTTGTATTCGCGAGTACCACAGGTTTTAGTATGAGCTTTCCAATCAGACTGGACAGCATACTTTTTGGAACATTTTTCGCACTTATATTTCTTCTCACCATGTTTTCTGGAGTAATGTTTCTTAATACCAGTGAGATCGCCAAGGGCTCGAGAAGGGTCATGGTGAACACATGTGGGCTCAGGGCACAAATAAACTTTGCGCTTCACTTCTTTTGTACTCTTCTGCTTTAGCTTCCAAGGCAAATTGTGTCCTCTTCTGTGTAGCTGTAGGTTTTGTTCCCTTTGAAAACCTTTGTTGCATACCTCACATACAAACCTGTTTGTTGCCATTAGGGTCTTGGGTGATAGTGCTATTATCTCTGCATCTGGATCTGAACAGAAATTACATGGTTTTGTTAGAAACATATAAAGATTAATATTAGATTAAAATGTGTAGGTGCTCTTTTTTCCCTTTCAAAACGAAACGAATTAGGGTTTTCCTTCCTTGTAAAGTTGAATTTACATGAAATCACCTTTTCTCTTTGATTTTTGGATGCAAAAAGGAGAATTCAAGCTCTCTTTTTCTATTTTTTTTTTATGTTTTTTTCTTTTAAATAAAACTGTTATAAGGTACTTGCTTGGTGTGCCAGGCTGATTTCTCCTCTTCTTTTGTGGTGCTTGTTGTTGTTGTGGTTGCTGCTGAATGAGAAGTTCTTGTTGTTGTTTTTGTTGTTTCATCTGTTGGTTTTGTTCTTCTTCTCTCATTGCAAGAAACACAGCTGATGAAGGCCCTGCAGCCATCTTTCTTTTGGGCTAAATTCTTGAGCTATTTGTAGAATTCACCCCAAACAAAAAAATTAAACAAAAGGAAAAAAAAAAAGATTAGGAAAGGATTGAATTCAAGAAGCTTTTGTCACAAACCTTATATGGAAAACCCTCTGAAAACACAAGTTGGTGCTGAATTGATTTGAGCTAATAAAGTAGAAGAGTGAGTGAGCAAGAGGAAGAGAATTATCATCCCATGGTGAGCTATTTGATACCCCTTTTCTTTGTTTTCCTCTACTTCTAATATGTAACCCTTTGCTATAAATGAAATTTTCTAAAATGATGCTACTGAGTTTCTTCTATGTGTTTCTAGGTGTCATGTATATACACAAACACATATCTATAGCATTTTTCCTTTTCATTTTTTCTCTTTTTTCAGTTTCTTCTCATTTTTCTCCTATTTCCCCTTTTATACTCATAATGCAAAAATGAAAATACATATAATATAATTATCAAAAGAGGGAATGAAAACTTTGAAAAAGTAAATTTGGGGTCGATTATGCGAATACACTAAATGTTTATATGGTGTATAATAATGTAAAAATTATTATACGAAAAATATAATGCAAAGATTTTAATGCAGGAATTATCATGTTGGAATTGCCTAATTTAGTGAGATTCTGGCCGTTAGATATTCTTATTCATAGATTGCTATTACACGTAGTAATCTGATCTCAAGTTCTATCCCGTAAATATTATAATACATAGATTCTTATACAAGTTATAACGGGATTAATAATACATTATTTGATGTTTAACAGTAAATTTTTCGTTTAACTTATACGAAGTTTAATGCCGGAAAACAAAACAATACATTATTTATACGAAGATTATATAATTAGTTATCCTGAATTTTATATCGAAAACGGATTAATTTTCTTATACTTTAAACCAAATGGTTCATTAGAGAATAAATCTTTTGAGAAGTCTTAAAGGAGAAATTTGTGAAATTTACTAACGTGTTATAAATTGCATGCACAAATCATTATAACTACAATTAACTTAAGGATAGATACTAGTCTAGAAATTGAGCAACATTTTTTTTATTTGCAATAATTTTCTCAAAAAAGAGAGGGGGAGGCAGAGGTAGAGTCAAGATTTAAAATGAATTCGGAAATTTCACTTCTTATAAGTTATCGGAGTAATTTGTACGTATGTTTAATAAATTTTTAAAATAAATATAAAATTTTGAAGAAAATTATTAAGTTCGACCGAATCCGTAATTCGTATTCTAACTCCGGCCTTGAAGAGGGGTAGAAGAAGGGGAGGGGAAGAAGAGGAAGGTGATGGTGCTGTCGACGGAGCCCACAGCCCGTAACGTGTCCATATGCGGCGTCGGATTGGGTCCACTTTGCCTCTCTTTCTCTCATTTCGTATCCTTCTAATCACGTCCAGCCAAAACCGTTCCTTCGTCACCTTTCCTTGGCTGTCACTGTGAAGGAAATTATAATATCTTTTCTTTACATGTATTTTTGTAGCTAATAGTCAAAATAAATATTCCAAATGCATATTTTATGTGAAGTCCTTGTCCATTTTCAATTTTCCCCCTTTGTGTCATAGAACACACATGAGAGTTTCTGGCGAAGTCAGGATTTGAACCCAACACAACATTTTATATTAGTGACTGGATTCTAAATTTAATTTTGTACATATTTAATAGTTTTTTAATAAATATATAGAGTATGAACACTACTGAGTTCTGCTAAACCCACATGATATATGCTACCTCCTGTCCCTGTTTCTATTATGTTCTTGTGGGGAGCCTGTTTGCTCAAGGTCGACCATTATTGTCAATTTTCTCTTTTTTGGTTTTTTCAACAAGAATTATTTCAGAGGAGAATTTAAAAAGAAAAATGTTCAATTTAATGGTAGTGGGAGAGGCAAAAGTAAATAAAAAATATTTCATGTCTCAATTTAATTTAGGGTGGAGTTGTAATCAATTCGATTACTTCATTAATTGTTACTATTACTTGTGCTGACACAGAGTTTTCTTTTAAACATGTTCAAAATCAATTTTAAACACCCTTAACTTTTTCTGTTTTTCACTTGGTCTGAACCCCTGATCAATACTGACACATCATATCCACATTATCACTAGTGCAAGTTCTGTAAAATGATGAGTAAATGCTCCAGTCTAAATTGGATAAAAATCTATGGAATTGAGAATACTAGGAACAAAAATTTGTACAAGTACGATTATCGATTTGCCTATTAAGCCTTCACAATATATACATGGGCTTAATTAATATGCATAAAAGTTATAAATCTAATCATATGCATAAGTTGTCTTTCATGTACCAAATGTTTGACAGATAATCTTTTTAATCTGACAGTGAATATACGAGTAACTCAGTTAGATAGAGAGATGACAAATTCTTTCAAATAACTTGAAATAACAACGTCCACGGGTAACAACATTATGCACCAAATGGGAGAAATATACAAAATTTTCAACACAGCAAAATTATTAACCTGTAAGAAAAATAGAAGTCTGAAAGCTTTAATTCTTCACACCACAACTATTTTACTGTAGTGGGCACAATTTTCATTTACGAAAAGCATATTTTTGTATTTTAACACTAAAATTACATAATGCCTACCATCTTTAATTACATTTGAAATTTTTTATAGAACAACTAATTTAGTTCCAAAACTAAAAACTATTTCAATTTTATAAATAGGAAAGAAAGTGTCAATGTTAATCTGTAAATTACGTAGTAAATTTTGGAACAATCCATCACATAAAATAAGACATTCCCCAATGTCGGATTAGAATGGGTCTACTGAAGTTCCCAGTCCCACCCCCACCCATATCCCAAAGAAACAACCTAAAAAAATAATTGAGAGCGATAATGTTTCATAATATTTAAATAGTTTAAACTATAACAATGTGATTTATACTTTTTAGTAGTTTTTTAACATATAAGCTTATTTGGAAAAAATTAAAATTTATTATATTCGAATTCTCGTAAGAAATTAAGAGCAACAATCACATATACTTCAGTAAGTATAGGAGTAAGAAATAATTGAAGAGAAATATATATATATAGTTATATGAAGTTGGGAGAGTCGCATATAGTTATGTTGGGAGAGTCACATCAAAGGAATAAAAGGGAAAGAATGTTATATGAAGAAAAAGTGGGAATCACAATCATAGACGACCCACGGGAAGACCTAATCCAACCACTAGGAATAAACAAGCAATCACTCTTTATCCTTGAGACACATAAATAATTAATACTCCTATAAAGTTACCAAAAGTTAGCAAGAAAATAGGTTGAATTCTAATGTAATGACAACCAAATCCTGATCAAGCATATATGGTCAAGACATGCAAGAACGTTAGAGGATCAACGGTTTGGTAATGTACTTTCTTTGCCTTTTTTCTTTATTTAAATAACTTTTTCGTTTCTTACTAATTTCTGATTTTGTTTTAATTGTTTGAATTGGTTTGTTCCAAGTTAAGGCACCAAACATTAGAATCAATAAATTTACAACCATAAGGATTGTAGTGGAACGAATACAATCCCTCAACCTATGAGCGAGGATAAGAGGTTTTAATTCGACTCATAGGTGTTAGATTCAGAGATTAGCAGGATTTGATTCAACCATAATTAGGGTTTTTAGAGAGAGAATGGAGAAGAAGAACGAGTAAAAGATCTCTGTATTGATTGCTGTTAGAGGGGTAACAACAATCAAACATCTCACAGTACACATCTTGACAATAGGGGAGAAGGTTTCATTAAAATCAATCCCTTCTACCTAAGTGTCCCCTCTAACCACCAACTAAGCCTTGAATCTTTCCACACTACCATCAGCTTTATATTTAGTCTTATACACGCACTTACAGCCTATGGGCTTCTTTCCAACAGGGAGTTCCATAATTTGCCAAGTCTGATTTGCTTCTAAAGCTTCAAACTCCCTGGCCATAACTTCCTGCCATTCAGGGCTGGCGTAGCCTGGATGTAGGAATGAGGTTCTACTGGAGCATGTTGTGTAGCAGAACAGGAAGAGTGAGTGGAAGAAGAAAGAGAAGAAGGAAGTTGGACAACAAAATCCCTCAAGTGAGATGGGATTTGATGAGATCTAGAACTCTTTCTAAGTGCAGGAGCAGGATGAGCTAGAGGACCTGATTGAGCAGGATCAGGAATAGGTGGTGGAGAAACTGGCTGAACAACATCAGTTGTAGAATGAGCAGGCACAAGTGAACCACCTGAAATAATGACATTAGGAGGAGATGAGGCAGTAGGAGAAGAAAAAGAGAAGTCAGATGGAATATTAGAAGAGAACATAGGAATAGAGGAAGGTGGAGTAGAGGAAGATGTGGTAGAGAACACCAATTGATAAGGAAACACAGACATGGAAAATAATATCTCTAGAAAACAAGACTTAGTATGCAAGTTATACAACTTGTAACCCTTTTTAGCATAAGGATATCCAATGAAAACACAAGGTGAAGATCTTGGTTGAAATTTGTCCCTATGGCATTTAAGCACAGTGGCATAGCATAAGCAACCAAAGGGTTTCAAGTGAGAGTATGAAAGTGGGCTGCCATATAGAACTTCAAAAGGTGTCTTGTTAGACAAAACTAAGGAGGGAAACCTATTTATAAGGTAGGTTGCTTTTAAGACACAGTCACCCCAAAACTTGGTGGGGAGCTTGGATTGAAATAATAAGGCTCTTGAAGTTTCAAGGAGGTGCTTGTGCTTTCTCTCCACCACCCCATTTTGTTATGGGGTGTGAGGATAGGTTATTTGATGAATTATTAAGTTTCAGAAAAGAATTGAAGGGCTGAATTAGAAGACCCAAGTTCTAAGGCATTATCACTTCTAATGACTTTTATGGGAAGCTGAAATTGGGTTTTGACCATTGCTATAAATGCCTTAATCAAGGTAAAAGCATAACTTTTGGAGTGCATTAGGTGTGTCCAGGTTGCCCTGCTATAATCATCAACTATAGTCAAAAAAATATCTTGTCCCAGAATAGGATTGAGTGTGGTAAGGTCCCCAGGTATCCACATGTATTAGTTGAAACAGAGCAGTAGAGTGAGAAGAACTATTTGGCAAGGACAATCTAGGTTGTCTTGCCAAAGGACAAACATGACAAATAAAAGACTGGTTTGATGACAAACTAGAAGAAATAGAAGGTATATTTTTCATTTGTGCAAAGGGAACATGACCCAATCTGTGATGCCAAAGAACATCATTTTTATTTATATGTTTATGACTATTACAAGTTTGTAATGAAACAGGATTATTAAGAGAATCCAGAATATCTACATTTGCATTCAATGGGAAATCATTTACTTTTGCTATGGAATTAAAACTAGAAGCAAGAGAATCAAAAGCAATAGAAACAGGAATAGGCTGTCTAATGTTGTCCGCGACATTATGAGAAATAGGTGTAGAGTCATAAAAGTTATCAGAGATGGATTGTGCAGCAGAAGTAGATTGGTTGAAGTAGAATTTGTATAGTCCCTGGTCCATTCTACCAAGCTCCAGAGGCTTCTTCATAGAATGGGCATGTAGTAGTATACATGAGTGAAATGTGAATAAAATATAGTATTTGAATTGGGAAATGAGTTTACTTACTGAAATCAAATTGTGGTGAAAGGTGGGTATGAAAAAAAATAATGAAGAGTGAGGGAAGATAACAAAGTGAGGGATCCAGTATAGGTGACCTTCACTTTGTAACCATTAGGTAAAGAAACTAGGTAAGGAATAGGTAGATGAGTAATGCTGAAAAGAAGAGTTTTATTTGAAGTCATATGGTCAGTGGCTCTAGAATCCACTATCCATATCCTTCCAGCTACATTAGTCAACCTGCACACATTAGAATTACCATTCAAACATACAAGCAGGAAGAAGAACTGCTAGCAAAGTTTGCAGAACCCATAATGGCAGGTTGAGATGATGACTCATTGAGACCAGATTGCTGAAGAAGACTCATCAATTGAGTATACTGTTCTCTAGTTAAACTAGGTACTAATGAATCCTCAGCATATGAATGAGTATGATCAGGAACCCCAGAAGACTGCCCTTCAACATTAGCTGTAGTACCAAATTTTTTACCTCTTGTGAACTTGAAATTCTAGGAAAATCCATGCAATTTATAACATTTTTCAATTGCATGACCAGGCTTCTTGAAGTACTTGCAAAATAGTGAAGCCTTGTTGTGATCAGAATTGATTCTCTGATTAGACTGATCAACTTTTAGTTTCTGTGGATATTGTTGCTGATGTGAGAATTGAGGAGGAAACTTGTTGGAATATGCATGGAAGGAGGCTAATTCAGAATAAACTTTTGGATTTGGAGGGACCTATCTTTGTTTTTCATCTTGCAGGAGTATATTGTAGATATTATCAAGATAAGGTAATGGGTGCATCATTAGGATATTGCTTCTAACTCCTACATAGACTTCATTTAGACCCATTAGAAATTGATGAATTTATCTTCTTCCCTTTCTTTCCGGAGACCTTCATTAGCAGCACAAGCACAAGCTTTAGCATGACTACTGCACATGATTTCCAGTTCATCCCAAAGTTTCTTATGTTTGTTAAAGTAAGAGGCAACATCTAGGGATCCTTGATAAGTGGAGGAAAGTTCTCTTTTAATCTCAAAGACTTTAGTTCCGCTAACAGTCCCATATCTGTTATTTAGTTGTTTCTAAATACTCTCAACTGTTTCTGAATATTGTACACTTTCAGCAATGTTCGGGGATAAGAAATTGGTTAACCATGATATAACCATGTTGTTACACCTATCCCATTGCCTATACTAGGGAGAGGTCTCATCAGGTTTAGTGAACGAACCATCTATAAAACCTATTTTGTATCTAGCGGACAGAGAGGCTATCATATTACGTTTCCAACCCTCAAAACCTGTCCCAGAGAAGGGCACAATGACAAGAGAGATGCATGGGACATCGGAAGGAAGGAGAAACAAGGGACTAGTAGGCTCAGGAACATAAGGACCAATATTTGAATTGGCATCACCCATAATTTTCAGAGGATTTCTCAGAAACAAACAACTAATTTCTAATAATAGAGAATCACCTAATACAACAAAATCAATAGTGTGTAAAAACAGGAAAGGATGTATCAAACATCTTTGCGACCTGAAGAAGTGAAAGGCCTTGAAAATTACTTAGATATGAAAAAAACCTTAGCTGCAAAGTGAACCTCCAAAAGACTTCAATGAAAGGATGAAACTGCTAGAAACTGACTACGCTCCAACACAATCGTGTAGAAAACTAGCAGAACGAACAAAACCAGAAGAAAATTCTGATCTCGACACCGGCGACGAACAAACGAAAAAACTCCGACGACTAAGGAACTAAAACCTCCAGGGGTAACACCTCCGAGCTTAGAGGATGAAGGAATCCGACGACAAATGATTTATTTTATCTGTTTCTTTTGTATTACTTGTACATAAGTGGACCAACATATAAACGGCCTAAAGGGAAGATTCTAGAACAGTTTTACACACAATATTCAATACAGAGATCTTTTACTCGTTCTTCTTCTCTATTCTCTCTCTAAAAACCCTAATAATGGTTTAATCAAATCCTACTAATCTTCGAATCTAACATGGTATCAGAGCCAGGCCCATCCCAATTATTGTTACCGATGCTGGGCCCTCATTTATGTTGTCCACGCTCCAGAGGCCTGGGCGTGAGGGGGGGTGTTGAGTTGTCCCACATCGGAGGGATTTGAGGTCCTTGGTCTCCTTATATGGCTTGGGCAATCCTTACCTCATAAGCTAGCTTTTGGGGTAGAGTTAGGCCCAAGGTCCATTCTTATCAATAGCAACAGAAAATTTTTAGTATGACGTGAAATCAGGATAGTCTGATCTGAATGCGGAGATCGGACACCAAACGAGAAATCCAAAAAACAGAATTGTCCTAAATAGTCGCCCATCCAATATTTTAAAGTAAAAATAGCACGCGGATGTATAATGTACATAAATTCATGTATAATATGTAGGGTTTACAAAGAAAATCAAGAAATTGTACCAAACCGATAATTCGAGTTAAACCGAAAAAAACGACTATGGTTCGATTTGATTTGCTTTTATATTAATTAAATATGACCAAAATTGGTTTGGTTTTAATTAAAAAATCAAACCGAAACCAAACCAACCCGATATCACATGCATACATATTTTAAAAATACATTATTCATAAAAATATTTATTGTAATATAATTTATAAATATTTCTTAAATTTTTTCATAGATTTTGTCTTTTAATGTATTATTTCAAACTTGGACTTGAATTTTAGAATGGTCCAATAATTTTATAGCCCATAAATATTAATACCGGAAATAAAGCCCAAACTAAAATCAAATCGATACTAGCGCTAGCAAAAAATCAAATAGTGTTGGATATTTATTTTTTAATTTTAAATTGATTTAGAAAGTGAAAATGTATGACTTAGTTCATCCTTTTATTTAATGTTTAATTAGATAATTAAAAGTACTCATTGGTCATACTTTAATTTATCATGACTTAATATTTTTAGATTATGTTCGTATTTATTTATGGCTTATTAATTAGAAAATATTTATTATGCGATTTTATTGTCTTTATTGTTAAATATTGTATTTCAATGCCATGACTCGCATTATTGTGTCATTTTCTTGGGTAAAACCTTATATAGTTGTATTCTACTAGGACTAAAGAAATATTTTGAGCACAAGTTATATATTTTGTGCTATGAAGACTTTACTGAGAAAGAGTCCAAAAAAATAGAGAAACAGAAAAACTCATGAAAAATCGTGATTGAAAATCCCAATTATTTTTTGGTTTGTTTGGTTTATAGATTTAAAAATCCAAGACAATTAATTTGGTTTGGTAATGGATAAATTCGAACTAACCTGACCTATGCACACCCGCAATAATATGTATAACGATATATAACAAGTGTATAATCTATGTTTACTGTAACGAGCCTGTAATAGCCCAGCCAGCTAGTGATATTGCCCATTCAGGGCCTAGGCCCTCACTGGTTTAAAATGCGTCACTAGAGTCTAAGACTTGTTAACTTATATACCTAGCACCCCTCTTGTGTTTTGCCTATGTGAGACTATGTCTAAAGTCTAGGGTGTTACATACACCCCCTCTTAAGGACTCGGTGTAACGATCCGGCCGGTCATTTTGAGAGTATTAGCCCTGAACCCCTATTTGTTGATCCCTCTATTTCATTTTGTATTTACATGACTTGTCGGGATGCCTGCTATCGGGTTCGGGAGAGTTTCGAAGTGGAATGGGACACATAGTCCCTAAATTGAATTTTGAGTCGTAGGAGTTGACCGTAATTTGACTTGTGTGAAGACGACTCCGGAATGGAGTTTTGATGGTTCTAATAGCTCCGTATGGTGATTTTGTCCTAGGAGCGTGTCTGGATGTTGATTTAGAGGTCCGTAGGTCGTTTCGACGTAAATTGGCAAAAGTTAGAAAGTTAGAAGATTTTGGAAGGTTTGATCGGGAGTGGAGTTTTTGATATCGGGGTCAGATTCCAATCCTAGAAGTTTGAATAGGTCCGTAATGTTAGTTATAACTTGTATGCAAATTTTGGTCTCAATCGGGGTTGGTTTGGTATGAATCGGCGTCGGTTCCGGAATTCGGAAGTTTATAAGTTCTTAGGCTTGAAACAATGCACGAATCATGTTTTAAACGTTGTTTGATGTGGTTTTTGGCCTCGAGTAGATCCGTTATGTGTTTTGGAACTAGTTGGTATGCTCAGACGGGGGCCCTGGGTGTGATTCAGATCGAGATCAGATCATATTTTGGACTTGTGCATATGCTAAAGCTCCCAGTTTTGGTGTCATCGCACCTGCGCTGGGATTTGCCGCAGGTAGGGATTCGCATAAAGCGAGCTTTGAATCGCAGATGCGAAGCTGGCCTTGCCCCAGCAGTGGTTGCAAAAGCAAGAAATTCTCCGCAGAAGCGCCTTCGCTTTTGCGATGACAGGTGCGCAGAAGCGCTAGTGGTCGCAGGTGCGACATTGCATCCGCAGAAGTGGGCTCGCAGAAGCGGGCTCGCAGACTCAAGCATTGACCGCAGAAGTAGAACCCCTGGACTTAAGTGTTTTCCGCAGCAACTATGGTTTTAAGCAGGTGCGGCATCGCAGAAGCGGTTCTTGGGCCACAAATACGGGTTAACTGGGCAGAAAAGAGGGTTTTCGAGGATTAGTCTTCATATTTCATTTTTGATGTTTGGGAGCTCGGATTGAGCCAATAATTTGAAGGATTTTCGGAGGGATTGTTGGGGTAAATGACACGACCCAAAATCCACTAGTCGTGATGCTAACCCAACCCGCTAGGTAAGCCAACTAATAACTATCCAATTTTAATTATATTAAAAAGACGATTAAACAAAGGAATTATATGAATCTTATACCTTTCCAAGGACTGGTAGCACAAATCATGAGCTTCTAAGAATAGAATTTACAAAGCTGATATGAAGTAAATACATCTTCTGTTTGAAAAGTACATAAACAGAGTTTTATAAATCTACGGCTACCATGAACAAGAGGTAGATACACCGGAACGCAGGTACATCTTCAAATCCAACGACCATCGAACACAGAAACAACAACAGCAAACATCTGCACGCAATGTGCAAAAATGTAGTATCAGTACAACCAACCCCATGTACTGGTAAGTAACAAACCTAACCTTAGGTTGAAAGTAGTGACGAGCTGGAACATAGGTCGGGTCCAACACCAATAACCAACATCAGTTCATAACAACGTCGAGCATAAAAATAAGGAAGTAACTCAGAGATAAAATGCTCAATTTTTTCACAATTTTTCGAAAATAGTTCCGCTTTTTCAAGAATATCAGTGAAAATCCAAATCTTTTACCGAAATCGTCAAAAAATATGAGATAGTTTCCCAAATAAAATACTTTCCACAATAAGTAAGATGTTTCATTTTCTCTCCAGATAGCATGTGTGAAATACCTCTGTATGCCCATATATCAATGTGTGTAAAAAGTCATGAATGACGTGATACTGTACAGCATAAGAAAAAATGCATCTCTATGCCTGTATGTCATGTGTGCATGCCAATGCCATGTATCTCAGATATGAATCATGTACTTACACTCTCAGAGTACTCAATCTCACTGTCTCACACTTTCCACTCATCATGCTCAACCACTCGGTACTGTATATGGACCATTTGGCCTAGGGAAGATCCATCCCGGAATATATACATCATTGACCATCAGTCACTCAGTACCGAGGAAGGCCAATCTGGCCCCATGGAGAAGATCCATCTCCCAGTATATAAATGCTTCGGACAAGATCCATGTCTAGGGAAGATCCATCCCTTAATATAATCAACCGCGCTCACTATACATCACATCCTCCTAACGCTAGTAGGAAATATACTCCTCGAACCGTGGAAAGAACTATTGATATCTCTTCGAATTCCATTTGCACATGATTAAGCCATTAGAACTAAATCTCTCTAACTCAACCAAGCCATGCCGGTCACCAAAAACCCAAGAGCATTGCCACGAAACTCCTGTAGAAACCCACCACAACATAAGCACCCAAATAACCGATCATATCCATTACCATGCCAATCCAACCGACTACCAAGCTGTCCTATATCTCTGAGTTCCTTCTGAATTACCTTCAAATTGATACTTCTCCTCGCCATAATACCACAATCCTTAACCAAGACTCACCACACGAGACCCTAGCATAAAACCACACCGCCCTAAGGCTCATAAGCCGTTGAATGCTCTCTTAAGCACCCCAAAAGTAGCACAAACGAGATACCTACTCTGAAGAGACCTTCTATGAATTTAAAGTTGTTCATCTTACCTTCTGATACTGAATGTAGAATCCATAATGATATAGAAATACTGCGAGTCTCGACACTATCCAATGTAACTCTCAGCTTCTAAGCATATACAAATCCGCAACATTCTCAATTGCCACGTATAAATCTTGAATTCATTAGAACCATTCTCGAGATTCATCCACTCTACTCGAATCTCAATAGCACCGCCCAAATGGACCGAATGACTTGTGCCCATTTGCACCCCAACACCCTAAGAAGTAATTCACTACGAAATCGAGCAAATTTCTACTCCATGAACACTACATCTTTCACGAATAACAACTCAATCATTCCATGATTTCCAAATACCCATAGAGTGTAATACAAACCGTATCCATAAATTCCCTTACTCGAGTCATCTTCGATCTCAACCTCTGTAAGCCATAACTAATTCACCAGTATACCACAAACTAAAACCAATACAACACATGAATAAATCATTTGATAACTTATAATACCAATACTCTGTTGCTGCCCAAAATCCCGCACTGAAATTCAACTAAATTATCACGACCCAAACTGATGGGCCACGACGGGCACCTGATGCCTTACTCAACCGAGTACCAACGTAACGTATCTTTCTTATAACATCAACATGGGTAAATGGGCCAGAACGGTCATATGAGGTAAAAAGAATAAAACATGAGGGAACACTCGACATGTAAATCTGAATAACCCTGTGAATCATTAATATTTATAATTCCATGCATACGCGTATAAATGTCATACCATGCATAGGTATATGCGTACATAACATCATCAAGCCTCTTAGGGTATCCCATCATATCATCTCAGCCACTGTGGGCAAAATCATCAACGTATACTAGTTGATCAGGTGGTAGTGCGTATATAACACCGTAACCTTTTCTCATATCCCATATACATATAATATACATATATACGTGTATATAACGCCATCTGGTCATGGGTTAATATACATGTATAAATGAATGCAGTGCATGAGAAGTACGTCAATTAAATCTTTCGGGATGTCATAAGACCATTATGCCTTTGAGTAATATCATGAAGTAAACTTTTTCAACTTACGTATTTTTCTGAGACCCATGAACAGACGATAGAATAATAAGACGCATGGGGAATCAAGAAATAGGCATCTCTAGCATTTCTATTAATAGAGTCATTTATGGAAATTGTGCATTTGCTCGTTTCGTTTGTATCGTATGGATCATGCCAAAAGGAAAGAAGGGATAGCCTTAACATGCCTGAGCTGATTCTCTTGACAATTCTTCCAACACACGTCAATTGCGACAACATGTAACGACAGATTGAAGTAGGGGAAAATACATGTGATACTGTTGAGAAAGATTGTACCCTGCTCTCTTAGAATCGCGAAATCCCATTGCTTTTTCCTAAGAAGCCTCATAGTATAACTTCGGATAAATTCTTGTTGAAGCAAAAATCACGTCCCATCACTTGTTTGAGTTTGCTGAAGCACTATATCTTGCTATGAAGAGTGGATATGTCTTTCTTTGGATTTTGAGATGTCTTTTACCTTAGTGGGTGTGGGCCCCACTAACGTGATGAGTTGGCCACAGCAAATCCTCCAAATGCCACCTATCCACTTGAATTCAAGAGTCACTAGGTGGGCATAGTGTACTGCCATGTTAATGCACTTAAACTTATCCAAACTCACGTGCCATAGTATTAATATCAGAATCCGCACGAACAACTCACATGCTAAAGTATCAATATCAGAATCCGCACGGACAACTCACGTGGTATAGTATCAATATCCCCACAATCAAGCCCTCAACCTCACTCAGTCATCAATCTCTCCAGTATATCTCTCTCTCGAGCTCACAATGTCATGAAACTAGCCTGAATATGATGATGTGATGTATTAATAAATAATAGCAGAGACTGAGATATGATATGCATATGAATACGTAGGACTGAGTATATATAAAACAATGAAAGCAGATAACTCAACAGCAGAAATGACCTCAGTGGTCCCAACAGGATAAGCATGTAGCCTAGACATGGTGTCTAACATGGATCATAGCTCAATAGCTCAAGTACGTAGAAATTTCATGATTACAGGTAAGGTCAGGTAACTACACGGTACAACAGAAGTAACGGAGTCCCAATTCACATGGTGCACACCCACACGCCCGTCACCTAGCATGTGCATCAACTCAACACCGATCACATAGCACATAATTCGGGGTTTCATATCCTCAACACTAAGTTTAGAAGAGTTACTTACGTCGAACAAGCCAATTCCAATACCGAGCAAGCCAAGCGATGCTCCAAAAATACCATCACGCGCGTTCCGACCTCCGAACGGCTCGAAACTAACCAAAAATAACTCAAATATATCAAACAATGATAAAGGAACCAATCCCAATAAAAAAAAGGTCGAATCTTTAATCAAAAGCCCAAAATCGACAAAAAGCCCAACCCAAGCCCGCACCTCGGAACACGATAAAACATAAAAAATCCGGCAACCCATTTAATTATGAGTCCAACCATACTAATTTAATCAAATTCCGACTCTAAATCGATGTTCAAAACTCAATAACTCACTTTAGAAAAGTTTTTGATAAAAATCCCCAATTTTCGGATCAAAATATGGATTAATTCAAAACTGAACTTCTATGATCGTATTAGAATACAAGAATTGTAGTTAGATACTGACCCATTGAAAAGACGAGAAGAATGCCGCAAAAATCACCTCAATCGGAGCTCTAGAACTCAAGATATGCTCAAAATACCAAAGAAACGCAGTCTGATTTTTTTATACACAGGGATTTTCGCTTTTGCGATAAAAAATCCGCACCTGCGCATTTCTAGCTGTCATTTCCGCTGTTGCGGACACCATTTTTCGCACCCATGGGGACGCAGATGCGGACCCAATTTTGCATCTGCGAAAACACCAGCACCAGCTCTTTTCTCCGACAGTAAAATGAGCATAACTCCCTCATACAATCTCCAAATTTGACAAATTATTTTTGCTATGGCTCTATTACGATAAGGATCTAATGCTTCAATCAAAACAGAAATTGGAGCCTATTTGCTTAATGTGGTACCATTTATGCTAGAAGAAACGGCGTCGAAACATATAAACAAGCGCAATACAACCCAAACCTATCCGAAACTCACCGAGCCCCTCGGGACCCCATTCAAACATACCAACAAGTCCCATATCATAACATGGACCTACTCGAGGCCTCAAAACACACATTACAACATCAAAACGACGAATCACACCTCAATTTGAAATCAATGAACTTGAAACTTCCACAACGGATGCCGAAACCTATCAAATCATGTCCGATTGACCTCAAAATTTGCACACAAGTCACATTTGACATTACAGACCTGCTCCATCTTTCGGAATCGAAATCCGACCCCGATATCAAAAAGTCCACTCCCGATCAAACTTTCTAAAATTCCAACTTTCGCCATTTCAAGCAAATACTACTACGGACCTCCAAGTCACAATCCGGACGCGCTCCTAAGTCCAAAATCACCCAACGGAGCTTACAGAACCATCAGAAATTCAATCCAAGGTCAAATACTAAAAAGTCAAACTTGGCCAAACCTTTAAAATTTAAAGCTTCTAGCTGAGAATCATTCTTTCAAATCAATTCCGAATAACCTGAAAACCAAAACCGATGATTCTCGTAAGTCATAATACATCATACGGAGCTACTAATTCCCGAAAACTATCGAGCTAAGTGCAATTGCTCAGAACGACTGGTCGGGTCGTTACATCCTCCCCCACTTAAACATACGTTCGTCCTCGAATGTGCCCAGAGTTGTTCTCAAAGCCATCAAATCGCCGTGTAACCTTACCATGCAAATACCCGGGGCGATCCCATGTCACCCTATACCATATAGGTCTGATAACACAATATGACTGAAATTTCTTAATCCAACCTAGCCCATAAGTCTTAGAACCCAATTTCCAACATTCGGAAATTTCTATAAGATCAGAATCTCGCATCTACACACTGTATAAGTCTGAACAAGCTATATCAAGCCATATCCGTAACCCAAGATATAATCACATGATATACCTCAAAACTCAAATACTCATAGCGATAATTTCTAACCACAGTAGCTGCTCAAAACAACCTAATGCCGGTAATAAACCTCTTATCAAACAAAGCCTCGTTCTAACACCTTCATATATTGCCAATGATGAAAGAAACACACAGAAACTCATAACCATTCGTCAGATCAACAAGTCATGGAGCTCCCTCTCCTTCGACAAGGACTATAGCAAATTTCTAAGCCGACTTTCGATATTATTCTTCCAACCACGCTGTAATCAATTCTGATAGTATTCATTCTAGGTCTAATGACCCCATTTCATCCAACACTCTAGTGACATGACATATCAATACAATCTAAAGCCGCAACTCGTGCAATCCGTGCACCAGTAAGCAACATTCCAAATGTACTCAATCATGGAAAATGACTCAGACGAGAGAACTGTCTCGCAAGCTCAACAGGTACCGCCACAACGCAATGCTAAGAACCTATCACACACCGTATAACCAAAACACATGAATCTAACATAAAGGATCATGTCTCAACATAACTCCGCTACAATGTGTGACCCATCCAAATGCTGGTCCATATTATATACCTCGAGCCACCCCGCTCAAAATCAATAACCATGCAAAATTCAACATCAAGCACCTAAAATGCATTACCATAACCATGGAGAAGCAAATGACACAACGCCACACAAAACCCGAAAGAGCATAACCAATACGCCATCAACCAAGCAATACCCAATACTCTTCTCGCTCGAATCCGCTATAAGACCCCAATAGAACTGCACCATATGTGCATATAACTAATGAATCACAACTCCTCATAGCATAGAAGAGTAACTCATAGATAATTTCAGAACACGAATAAGTTCAACAACAACCGAATGGCACATCCCTCAACAATAGCAGTATGGAGCCAACCAATGGACCCCCAAATCAACTCTAGTCATCCACAAATAGATAAGTAACCCTCCGAGAGTCCACAATGACTGAATCACAACACATACTATCATTAATATTTATAATTCCATGATTATGCGTATAAATGTCATACCTTCAATAGGTATATGCGTACATAACATCATCAAGCCTCTGAGGGCATCCCATCATATCATCTCGACCACTGTGGGCAAAATCATCAACGTATACCAGCTGATCAGGTGGTAGTGCGTATATAACGCCGTAACCTTTTCTCATATCCCATATACATATAATATACATATATACGTGTATATAACGCCATCTGGTCATGGGTTAATGTACATGTGTAAATGAATGCAGTGCATGAGAAGTACGTGAATTAAATCTTTCGGGATGTCATAAGACCATTATGCCTTTGAGTAATATCATGAAGTAAACTTTTTCAACTTACGTATTTTTCTGAGACCCATGAACAGACGATAGAATAATAAGATGCATGGGGAATCAAGAACATAGGCATCTCTAGCATTTCTATGAATAGAGTCATTTATGGAAGTTGTGCATTTGCACATTTCGTTTGTATCGTATGGATCATGCCAAAAGAAAAGAAGGGATAGCCTTAACATACCCGAGCCGATTCTCAAGACAATCCTTCAAACACACGTCAATTGCAACTATATGTAACGCTGGATCGAAGTAGGGGAAAATATATGTGATATTCTTGAGAAAGATTGTACCGTGCTCTCTTAAAATCGCAAAATCCCATTGTTTTTTTCTAAGAAGCCTCGTAGTATAACTTCAGATAAATTCTTGTTGAAGCAAAAATCACGTCCCGTCACTTGTATGAGTTTGCTGAAGCACTATATCTTGCTATGAAGAGTGGATATGTCTTTCTTTGGATTTTTAAATGTCTTTTACCTTAGTGGGTGTGGGCCCCACTAAGGTGATGAGTTGGCCACAAAAAATCCTCCAAATGCCACCTATCCACTTGAATTCAAGAGTCACTAGGTGGGCATAGTGTACTGCCACGTTAATGAACTTAAACTTATCCAAATTTTCACCCCTTTTCCTTAATCAACTTATTAATCCCCCACAAATCCAATAATTAACCAATTACCCACATAATTAAGAATTATCTCAAATTATTTAAAATACTACTCACTTTTAACACACTTTATACACCTTACTATCATGGTCATGTGGTACCTTGCATGGCACTAGTCCATGAATACATGGTATTATAGCTTGGATCGTATTTTATCCCCAAATTGCCAAACTTCGATGGAACTCATTTTCTCGCTTACCCTCTCACCTTCGCAAGTTAACTTATCATCTGTTTGAAATAGCGTAATACTTATAATCCCAAAATAAATTTTATTCCCTAACTTACATCAATTAACTTACGACGAAATCTTAACGTACGAAAAATGCAGAATGTAACATCTCATTCCCGAGCTTATATAAATTTACTTATGGCATACTTCCACGTACGAAAATATGGGATGTAACATCATTCCCCCCTTTGGAATATTCGTCCTTGAATGTTGACTGATGCACTTATCATTTTCATTACCTATATCTTCTGAATTCTTTAGTACTCTTCTTGCCATCTAAGCAACTATTATGTGAATAAATTCAAAGCCTAGGGCATTCCCCCCTTTAGGACTCTTTCTCACACCACGACTCGTGGTCGGAATCCTTCTAATCTCATGACTGTTGCTACCTTCTATCATGCAGCCTGTGCGACTCTTCTCTCCTTTTTCCTCCAACTTTTATCCAATATCTAGGCCTCACTTTGCAAACATATACAGAGCTTGATAAAATGTCTCTCTGGGCATCTATAGGTATACTAATGTTCTTTGCTTGGTACTTTGTTGAACTTACGGATATTGCTATATCTTGTTTTATAGACTCGGTTATCCATTCATATGACTTTACTGCATCTAAGTAGGTTAGTATACCATCGCTCTTACTTCGATTTATCATTACCGAGGTCTGCTACCAAACGCTAGGTTACTCTCGTTGCTTATCCTATATGTATAATTCCAAGTCCTTTAATGTTTCTTCCTTACCGTTCGTCTTAAGAATGATTGCCTAATCTCATCTCATACTTTGTAACTTTTATCTATCCATTGTTGATTCACCTCAATGTTGATATGCAATCTACTACTGAAAACTTGAAACCTCTTACGTAATACATTATCAGTAGGGCTTACGTCTCATCAGGGAATATTTGAAATGATTAGACTGATCCACCTGGGGCGATACCAAGCTTTCATAACCATATTTCATAGCATCCAATGTGATTCACCTTACGTGGGTATTTTAATCCTATACAATTCATGAGATCCCCTTTTTTTTCTTCTTCAAATCATTACTCAAGCGAAGGCCCAAACGTCATCCTTTATTTATCATTATTACACCCTTATTCTGCTACCAAGGCAGCATTCCATCTCTTTTAAATGCTACTAGTTTTAGACTTCTTTGATTTCATCCAGGTTATACTAAGCTTTCTATAACTTAGAGAAACCATCAGCTCTTCTTGTTTTCATGGGCTTAATCCTGAGGACTTATCCATTTTCGTTACCTTCTTACTCGCCTTTCCTTATCCTTACTCATGCCTTCTAAACCCTTGTTGATCTACCATACTTAGCTTTCGATCGATTTCCTTATGCTTTTCTGGAACATCAAGCGAGACATTACATCGTCTCTTACTCTTCTTTACTTTCTTAATTAGACCTTTCGGTACTTAGAAACCATAGGCTGGAAAGTATGCCACTGGCAATGCTGCTATCATTCCTCGATACTGAATTCCTGCGCTTCTAGCCTTTTATCTGTGGTATGGACTATTCACAATCTTCTGCATTTTGAGTATCTCGTACATTGTTCACCTTTATCCTTTCTTACCTTAAAATCTTGCATCGTATCTTCTATCTCTTTCATGACCTCCCTTCCACATAGGTAGAATTCACGTCCACAACTTAAAGCTCTATTATAATACTTGCCCCTCTGGTGCATACACAATTCGGTGGGAGCTTCATACTGACTTCTTATGAGGCTGGTACTTCTTCTAACTGGCTTTATCGTAGAGATATTATAGAATATGGCTACTTTACTATCTGTCTTGTACCTCTTATATCTAAGAGTAATCCTGCATTGTTCTCAATCACGAGGCCTATAATTTTCTAGGTCCAATAATCAGATTCCTGATTTACTTCATTGATGTAGCTCTTTAGTTTCCTCCTCCTTCTGATCAGCCTTTATGTAGGCTTAAGCTATCTCCCGATTGTGGCTCATGGTATTAGTTATTACTTTAGCCTTTCATGGGCGCTATGGAATATCCATGATACAATCTTCTAACAATTCAATTCTTTGTCTATGACCCGGACTCAATTCTTTCTTTTAACTTATACCAGAATCTTCTACTACTGTATGATTGTCAACATATATGCTGCATGGATAATACTCTAAAATCTTGAGTGTATTCATAACGTACTAACTCTGGATCAGTGATCGAATAATTTCTTTCGTTCCATCTCAGCTTTCTTTAAACGTATGCAATTACTTTTCCTGGTCTTTCCGCCCCCTTGTTGCGTTCATACTTAACTTATCCTAGTTCCCACACATGCCGGAATTTTTGTGCAACTCATATGGTCTCGAATATTACCTTCGATTTTTCTTCCCGTTCATTAGCCACGGTAGGTGCCACTTTCTTTTGGAGCGCATAAATTTTTTTGTAGTGAGACTGTTTTTACATGACCATTTCTCCTTCGAGTTACTATGTTTAGGTTGAAGCCTTCTTCCTTATTTCCTCAGCTTGTCTTTCATCATAGTATTTAGGGAAGACCCTCTAACCCTTGCAAAGCTGCGAGCTTAATATATCGTATACCTGATGGAATTTTTGATGTTCTTCCTCGCCTCTAATTATCCGTAGTTACTTACCTCCACACTCATGTGCTCGTACGGTTACTTCTGAACTGAAGTTTTGACTGTCTTCCTAGTGGGACTCTTTTTTATTTTTGTAACACTCATATGGTACCTTTAACTACCCCAACTCCTATCTGAATATTTTTCAAGGATCATGATATCATTATTTGCGAGACCGGATTCACTATATTGGGGTTCACTATGTTTATCTTGCACGATCTGTTGATTTGTCTGTATCCTCTTGTCTAGACATAACTAGGCTCTTCCTGAATCAACTACTAACTACTCGTTGGCTCATTCTCATATAAATATTCCGCGTAATCTTTCTTGGGTCATTTCCTTTGTCTTAACTTACGTCCCGTACTGGCTTCTTATCGATCAATAACATCTCAGACAAGAACCCTTACTTCAACTCCTTGAAGTCGTGTTTGCATAATGTTCTGGAATCGTAGCATATCTGTAGGCTTTGAATAATTGCAATGTCATCCCTTTTTCATTTTATCGCATTTTTCCTTTACCATTCAACAATTACTAGAACCACCTAATTTTGACTTAATGCCACATCACTCCATATTCCTCCTTTAGGGGAGTACTAAGATTTGGTGCTACGATGATCTATGTATAGATGTTTTACCTCTTCATCTTTGGCACCTTTTCACATTATTGATAACCCTACTCGCTTTGCGGTAATCCTTCTGTACCAAGGATAACGAAATTCCTTACTCACAAGGGTGACACCTAGTGTAACTGGCACATATAGTCCCTTAAGCTTAATTTGTTCACATTGCTCGCTTTAGGGAAATGTCTTCCTGAATGACCATTCTCTGAATTTCTCATGAATCTTCTTCTGTTGTCCATTCTATTATCGTCAGAACGCAATCCGAAATTCTCATGATGTCGACCATTATCAAATCACTCAATCCCTAATTCATGTTTTATTTATCTTATTTACCAGCCCATACTGATTTCTAGTACTCTGGGGTCTAAATTTTCCTTTTGGTAATCGCGTTAGGGTCGCGAACCTATTTCTCGAAATGAGGATATGACTGTATGGCCTATACTCTTTTGTTGTATTAAGGCCTGTCACCTCTCGTCTCTTCCCTCACTTGACTAGACTCTGTAATACTGTCATCTTTTTGATCTACCGTTGTCATCCATGTATAGTATCTTACTCATAATGCTTCATTAACTCTCTTCTTATTTCCCGCTAACATTTATGTCTATCACTTTATTCTGAAAATTCGAACAAGACATTCTTTTGCTTTTAGCGCCCCTTGCCCCATCTATTGGCTCTTCGGATTGCCTAACATTCTTTCTCTACTAGGGATGGGAGCCACACTAAGTTAATATTTATCCCTTCAAGGCTTCTAGTGCCTATCCTTGTAAATTTTTTTTTGAACATTCTAGTATTCATATCTAGATGTACTATTCTAGAGTGCACCATCTGGGTGTCTCACAAGGAGATTTATTAGCACATTTTTGCAATACCCTTTGGAAATGCTAACTGACGCAAACAATCTATCCACCATTTTGGGTTACTCTAACCCCAGCCGGATCCTGATATCACGTCTTTCTCTTAAACCATATCTGTTACCTCCCATAGGGCATAACTGAGATCGGTGTGACCAATTGTACATACCTCTGCTACTGTTGAAGGTAACTCAAAATGCTTATATCCTCAGCCTGAATTGTAAATACTGATAATCTTCATTAACAGGGCGCCTCGTACCCTTCTTCATCTTGCTTCTTTTACTTGTTGAAACTTGTATCTACCTTCCGATTCTCTTATTCCTTTTTACCGTAATAGTGGATAGACATTCTTGCCTTAGGGATCCTTATAAAGAAGCTTACATGTCTTTGTAAACACATGATCTACTGAATACCTCATATTTATCCATCATAAGCATGATGCAAAAATCGATTTCCTCTGACTCAACTCTTCCATAGCTATATCTCTTACCAACCATCTATCTGAATGTAGGCATCGTCGTATTATAAATAAGATAGAGTTTAGGAATTGAGTTCTTGCAACTAAGCTCTACCACACGATCTAGAGTAAGAAGAAAGACTGATAGTCCTAAATGCCAATAGCCTCTTGCTTATAAGTATGGTGCACAACACACCCATAAACAAGACTCTACTAGACACGACTTGTAGACTCCCTAGGATAGAACTGCTCTAATACCACTTTTGTCACGACCCAAATCGCTGGGCCGCGATGGGCACCCGGTGCCTTACTCAACCAAGTACCAACGTAACGTATCTTTCTTATTACATCAACATGCGTAAATAGGCCAGAAGGGTCGTATGAGGTAATAAGTATAAAACATGAGAGAACACTCGACATAAAACGGTCCAACCTGATATACTGACTTATACATATGAAGTACGAGCCAATAAGGCCAAAATAATCACTCGTACACTGAACATAGGCCGACAAGGCCATACAATATTTTATATACATGACATATGTCTACAAGCCTCTAAGAGTACATAAACGTCATAAGGCCGGGACAGGGCCCCGACATACCAATCAATATATTTCTAAATCATACTGACCAAATAAGCAACTCCGGAGCAAATGGAGCGCACCAACATCTTCCGCTGAGCCGATAGACTACTTGGAGGGCTCTCAACCTGTCTATCAGGACCTGCGGGCATGAAACATAGTGTCCCCAGGCAAAAGGGACGTCATAACAAATAATGTACCGAGTACGTAAGGAATGAAAATCAGTAAACAATAGACATGAGAGAAACATGGAGTAAAAGACTCAACATGTAAATCTGAATAATTCTGTGAATCATTAATATTTATAATACCATGTATATACGTATAAATGTCATACCATGCATAGGTATATGCGTACATAACATCATCAAGCCTACGAGGGCATCCCATCATATCATCTTGGCCACTGTGGGCAAAATCATCAATGTATACCAGCTGATCAGGTGGTGGTGCGTATATAACGCCATAACTTTTTCTCATATCCCGTATACATATAATATACACTTATACGCATATATAATGCCATCTGGTCATGGGTAAATGTACATGTATAAATAAATGAAATGCATGAAAAGTACATCAATTAAATCTTTCGGGATGCCATAAGACCATTATGCCTTTGAGTAATATCATGAAGTAAACTTTTTCAACTTACGTATTTTTCTGAGACCCATGAACAGACAATAGAATAATAAGACGCATGGGGAATCAAGAACATAGGCATCTCTAGCATTTCTATGAATAGAGTCATTTATGGAAGTTTTGCATTTGCACGTTTCGTTTGTATCGTATGGATCATGCCAAAAGTAAAGAAGGGATAGCCTTAACATACCTGAGCCGATTCTCTTGACAATCCTTCCAACACACGTCAATTGCGATAACATGTAATGACGGATCGAAGTAGGGGAAAATATATGTGATATTCTTGAGAAAGATTGTACCGTGCTCTCATAGAATCGCAAAATATTTTTTTTCTAAGAAGCCTTGTAGTATAACTTCGGATAAATTCTTGTTGAAGCAAAACTCACGTCCCCTCACTTGTATGAGTTTGCTGAAGCATTATATCTTGCTATGAAGAGTGGATATGTCTTTCTTTGGATTTTTGAGATGTCTTTTACCTTAGTGGGTGTGGGCCCCACTAAGGTGATGATTTGGCCACAAAAAATCCTCCAAATGCCACCTATCCACTTGAATTGAAGAGTCACTAGGTGGGCATAGTGTGCTGCCACGTTAATGCACATAAACATATCCAAATTTTCACCCCTTTTTCTTAATCAACTTATTAATCTCCCACTAATTCAATAATTAATCAATTACCTACATAGTTAAGAATTATCTCAAATTACTTAAAATACTACTAACTTTTAACATACTTTATAGACCTTACTATCATGGTTATGTGGTACCTTGCATGACACTAAACCGTGAATACGGGGTATTATAGCTTGGATCATATTTTATTTCCAAATTGCCAAACTTCGACGGAACTCATTTTCTCGCGTACCCTCTCACCTTCGCAAATTAACTTATCACTTGTTTGAAAATATCGTAATATTTATAATCCCAAAATAAATCTCATTCCTGAACTTACGTCGATTAACTTACGATGAAACTTTAACGTCCGAAAATGCGGAATGTAACATCTCATTTTCGAGCTTATATAAATTTACTTATGGTGTACTTCCACGTACAAAATATGAGGTGTAACATAAATCCTTCATAGCTTATGCAACACAAACCATCTAATATCTCAAATCATCTGCAAATCTCGCATTCACCCTTGTAACAGTCAAGCCAACTCTCATAAACGGTCCAAACTCAAATTGCAACACATATAATTCACTGGTAAAAGAGAACTCGCTACAAAACAACATAGGGATCACACAAACCTCAGGACACCCCACAGGAGATAACCCACCTGCTTCGCCTCAAACTAACATCTCTTTATACCCTTTCACAGTCATAACTATTACGCAATCACTTAATCTTCCTAAGTCCGAACTCATATCACGACATGAAAATCTACTTCACTCCTCAACTAAACAACATGAAAAGATCCTTCAACACACCTATAACTCGAGACTATACATCAAATCAAGATGGAAATCAAGCACCCAATAGTTCTTTCTACACCTCAAACAAACCGTTCTCGTCACACTCAAACCATATGAACACATCTCGCAGTCACATCATACTCATCACGTAGCCATCCAGCCAAAAATTCTACTAAAAGGGACACAACCGAACAATTAAAACCTCTGTGCTCAAGCTACAGTCAAAACCCGGCCTCAAGTCCTCCAGACTAGCCCATCATCAACACACAGAAATCACACCTCGCACCTCATCCAGGAATCACAAGCCGTCGATATAAAGCTGATACTGACCGCTCAAGTGCGCATATGAATGCGAGGAAGGAATTCAAAGGATTACGCTTCAAGCTGAATCAATGTCGTACGATAACGAAAGAAAGATAGGAAGTATATTCTAAATGTCTTGTAGCCTCTCGAAGATAGGTATGGACATCATCATACCAATCCGCAAGACTCTACTAGACACTTGCTCATGAGTTGTAGAACCTATGAACCTAGAGCTCTGATACCAAACTGTCACGACCCAAAATCCACTAGTCGTGACGGCACCTAACCCAACCCGCTAGGTAAGCCATCTAATAACTATCCAATTTCAATAATATTAAAATAAGATTAAACAAAGGAATTATCTGAATCTTATACCTTTCCCAAGTACTGGTAGTACAAATCATGAGCTTCTAAGAATAGAATTTACAAAGCTGATATGAAGCAAATACATCTTCTGTTTGAAAAGTACATAAATAAAGTTTTATAAATCTATGGCTACCATGAACAAGAAGCAAATACAAGCGGAAGGCAGGTATATCTTCAAATCCAGCAACCATTGAACACAGCAACAATAACAGCCGACCCCATGTATTGGTAAGTAACAAACCTAATCTTAGGTTGAAAGTAGTGACGAGCTGGAACATAGGTCGGGTCCAACACCAATAACTAACAACATTTCATAACAACGTAGATCATATAAATAAGGAAGTAACTCAGAGATAAAATGCTCAGCTTTTTCAAGAATATCAGTGAAAATCCAAATCCTTTATCGAAATCGTCAAAAAATATGAGAGTGTTTGATAACTGTAATTTTCCAAAAGAAAATACTTTCCACAATAAGTAAGATGTTTCATTTTCTCTCTAGATAGCATGTGTGAAATACCTCTTTATGCCCACATATCAATGTGTGTAAAAAGTCATGAATGATGTGACACCGTACAATATGAGGAAAAATGCATCTCTATATGTGCATGCCAATGCCATGTATCTCAGAGATGAATCATGTACTTACACTCCCAGAGTACTCAATCTCACTGTCTCACACTTTTCACTCATCTCAACCACTCGGTACTATATATGGCCCATTTGGCCTAAGGAAGATCCATCCCGGAATATATACATCACTGACCATCAGTCACTCAGTACCGAGGATGGCCAATTCGGCCCCATGGAGAAGATCCATCTCCAAGTATATAAATGCTTCGGACAAGATCCATGTCCAAGGAAGATCCATCCCACAATATAATCAACTGCGCTCACTGGGGGTGTGTACATGTGATGGAATCTTGTGAGCCCAGTAAATTGTCTTTGGATCTTGAAAACCGGGTAACTCACCGACAAAGCCAACAATTGAGGAGCCACCAGTGTTGGAGTTAAAACCACTTCTTCCACACCTCAGCTCCACAATCTTTAAGCCCGAAATTATCTTGGAAGATGATGCAATGCCTTTCTTGGAGCATTAAAGAAGATTAAATGAAGCAGTGCATGCAATGGTGACATATCCTCATAATGTGTTGATTCCTACAAGAACAGTCACAGGTTGGCAGGGTCGTATAGACTATGGACAATTGAACGGAGTGCCCCGCAAGGATCATTATCCCTTGCCATTCATTGATTGGATGCTAAACCAACTTGATGGGCGTGCTTTTAATTGCTTCTTGGAGAGCTTGATGAGAGCCACGTGGTGGCGTCTCTTGATTTGAAGTGATGTGATGGTAACCCGCGTCGTGCCGCGACATTAAATCAGGCGCTTCTTAGGAGGCAAACCATGTCTTTTTCTTCTTGTTTTCTTTGTAGTTTAGGTTTGATTTTTGGACTAATTGGTTGTGAGATGTTGTAGGGATTGTGTTGATGAAGTACAAAACATTTTGGAAAAATTGAACAGTGTCTGAAGTTGCCAGTGCGGCCCCATTGCACTTTGTGCGGTCCGCGCTGATGAAAGCCAAGTGAGGTGCTTTCTGAAGTTTGCCACCGTGGTCGTTTCCCATTTAGTGCGGTCCGCGGTGGACCTCCGCGACCGCGGTCTATTTTGTGCGGACCGCGGAGGTTGCCTTCTCAAACTTCTTTTGAATAAACAGCGCGGTCCGCGGTCCGTTTTGTGCGGCCGCGCTGGTAGGTAAGACTGGGTTCCACACCTTTATTTATAAATAGACCTCACGGGTCTCCTTTTACCCTTTTCGAACCCTAAACTCTCAGAGCCCCTTTTTACTGTTCATCCTCTCTTTTGACCGTAATTCCTGCTTAGTGTGATTACTTGCAGTACATATACACATCTGGTAACATCTCAATCAATTCTTTGTGCTTAATTTTAGTTTTTGTTTCATTTACAATAGCCCATAGCTTCTTCTTCTTCCCATTTTTCTCTATTTGTTAGAGTAGGTTCGTGTATCTGTTAATTTTTGTGTGCCTAAAGAGTATTATTAACTGGGTAAATTGAGTAGGGACAAAGTTAGGTGAAATCTTGAACTATATTGCAATAATTAGAAACCCTAACTCAGTGCCTTGACTTAACACCCTCCGCGGACCGCGGTCACTTTAGTGCGGTCCGCGGTGCTTCTGTTTCTGAAAGATGAACTGTGCCCAGCGCGGCCGCATTGCACTTTGTGCGATCCGCGCTGACCCACCGCGGCCGCGGTATCACTTTGTGCGGGCCGCGATGGAGAGATTCAGAGAAGTGATTTTCTAGACCCTGCCCCAATGCGCGGTGGCTTTTATGCGGTCCGCGGTGCCTCCAGTGCGGCCGCACTCCTTTTTGTGCGGGTCACGGTGCACTGTCTCTGCAATTTTTTTTCTGCAACTGTTGGCTTCTATTTTGCAATTCATTTTCCACAACTGATTCACTACCTATGCTGATACGAATAAAGTTAGATGTTTGTTCTTGCAGACAATGGTTAAATAACGAGGAGGCAAAGGATCAAAACAACCCGGGAGAGGTGATTCCTCCCGAGGGAGCAAAGGAAAAAGAAGAGTCAAACTCACTCCCCAAGCGCGGGAAAACATAAAGAGAACCCGCAAGCTGATAAAAGCCGCAGATAGAGCTGCTTCCCATTCTTCGGGGAGTGAGTATGTGCCCTCCCAAGACATCTCCTCAGACTCAGTCCTAACTCATATCGTCACCAACCTCCAATTGACTGATGACACTCCTCCTCCATCACCCACTATTCGGAGGCCAGTTAATGTCGTTTCTGATTCATCTGAGGGGTCGGAAGCAGGTAGTGGGGACGACTCCACCTCCCCCACAGCTTCATTATCTGGGGAGAGTGCAGGCGGAGATAAGGAGGAGGTACAGGAAGCTGGGGGTGGTGAGCCTTAGGTGGGAGGCATTACCCGAACGAGGAAGCCCGCTGTGTGGGAAGATAGATTTGTGTGTGAGATAGCATACCACAAGTTTAGGGAATGGTGGCCGGTGAGAAAGTTGATACCGGAGAGGAGTTTCATTGACAAGGATTTACTACCCCACAACCCTGACGTGTAGAGGCAGTTTCGGACTGGAGTGGGCTAGGAAATATTTATGGAGACATGTATAGAGGCAAATGAACATATGGTCAAGGAATTTTATTGTAATGTGGCCCACATAGTCAAAGGTTCCAAAGTGACCAAGGTTCGAGACAAAAAGGTGTTGTTCGACGGGCAAACTCTGAATGATTATTTGGGGTTCAATGACGAGGACGAGACTCTATATCTGGCAAAGTTGGAGATGGGCGAGGGGGTCCGTCCATGGTGAGTTGCAGTTTTTACTTTATACATGTTGAGTTGTAGTTTTTACTTTATATAGTTGTTGACGTTTTGAGCTTTTAGATTATTATTTCAGTTATTTCGAATGCTTGTTAAGCTTACCTAGTCTTAGAGACTAGGTGCCATCACGACATCCTACGGAGAAAAACTAGGGTCGTGACACTCAGCTTCCTTGCTGAGTTTTGCCCTACTGCATGAGGTTCGCCTAGACTCAGCAATGAGGTTTGCCCCGCCTAATCGGAATTTGCCTAAACTCAGTTGAGCTCTGATCTACCATCGGCAAGGCTGACGCAAGAGTGGCTCTGATCCCATCTGTAACAATCCAACTAGCTAGTGATATTGCCCGCTCTGGGCCTAGGCTCTCACATGTTTAAAATGCATTACTAGGTTCTAAGGCTTATTAACTTATATACCCAACATCCCTCTTCTGTTTTGCCAATATGGGACTCTGTCTAAAGTTTGGGGTGTTACAGAACCAATAAGTGATTTTGAGTTCTAACTTTTTGTTCCGTGATTTGAGACTTTGAATAGCTTAATTTATTAATTTATGACTTGCGTGCATGATTCGTTTTGATTTGTGGAAAGTTTAAAACTTTATTTTTGAACTTTAAAGTTATTGGAGTTCACTGCCGTTAACGTTCTTGGTAAACGATCCCAGATTGGTATTTTGATAATTCTGGTAGATTCGCATGATGATTTTGGACTTGTACGCATATTTGGTTGGGATCCCATGCGACCCGAGGCCGTTTCGGCGCTTCTTGTTGAAAGTTAGAATTTGAACTTATGAACACTTCAAAATCTTTTAGTTTTGATGATTGATTCTTGATTGTATATGTTATTTTGATTTTTAAGCTTACGAGCGAGTTCACATGAGACTTATATACTTGTATGGATGTTTGGAATAGACCCCGAGGGAGTGAGTTTCAAATTGGTTACAGACTGATTCTGCTAAATTTGGCATTGTTGGTCCTACAGGCATCGCATTTGTGATGGACAGCTCGCAAATATGAGGCTCGCATTTGCGAATGCTAGCTCGCATTTGCAATACATGAAAAGGTGAGGGAAGCTTCTCATTTGCGAAACTTAGCTCGCAATTGCGATATCAGGGGGAGGAAGGCCAGCTTCACATTTGTGACTATCGCATTTGCGATTCGCCGTCGTAAATTGTGACTTCTAAGGCTAAGGGGCACTTTTTTATTTACGAACACAGGTTTGCATTTGCAAGTTGCGCATGTGAACAAGAATTCGTAATTGAGACATATGCAGCTGGGTAAAAATAAGGGAGATTTACTCATTTTGTCATATTTTTTGTCCTTAGACTTGTGGGAGGCGATTTTTGAAGAGAATTTTCTTCCCAACTTCTAGAGTTAGTAATTTTAACATTTTTTTGATTAGTTTTCATTACTTTTCATAGATTTTCATTCCTAAATTTAATATTTCATAGAGTAGAAATAGGATTTTTTTTCAAAAACTTAGCATTTTATAGTTTAGATAGTTAGACTTCGAATAAAGATCGGATCTCGAAACAAATTACATACTTGGGCTCGGAGATGAATGAGTAATCGATATTTGGTCTTGATTTCAGATTTCAACCAAATCGGCATTGGTTGATTTTTGTTAACTTTTCCAAATATGTTAAAGATCATTCCTTTTTGTTATTACGGTAGTTTCTAAAGCTTGTTTTGACTTATTTTGAGTATTAATTGGCTAGATTTGAGTAGTTTGGAGGCTTGTGCCGAAGGAAAAGCAGTACTGGAAGATTGAATTGTGCGAAAAAGAGGTAATATCTTGATTAACCTTGATTTGAGGAAATTAGAATGTAATTGGGTCTAGGTTCTATATGCTATATATGTTGGGGCGGCGTATATACAAGGTGACGAGTGTATATATGTTTGCTATGGTTAAGTATACAGATAGAACTATCCTTATTTTTGTCATGTTGCTTTATGTGTTATATATCCTTTGTTTTAAATAGATTGTGAATCTTTGACGTTATTTATGTTGATAGCTATATTGAATTTGTTGAGATATTGGGCGTTGAAATTTTTTGAAATGGTTGTTGGCTATTGGTACAAAAGTGATGGTTATTCCTATGTGGTGTACTATATTCAATCACTTTTCTTGATATTCATTGTGCTTCCCACTTTTCTTGGTACTGTTTATTATGTTTATGCTTGGCTTTCATTGTGACAAGATGCGGGAAGCGAGGCTCAGATGGTTCGGACATGTTCAGAGGAGAAGCCCAGATGCTCCAGTAAGGAGGTGTGAGCGACTAGTTGTGGAGGGCACGAGAAGAGGTAGAGGGTGGCCTAAGAAGTATTGGGGAGAGGTGATCAGGCAGGATATGGCAAGGCTTTAAATTTGTGAGGGCAAGACACTTGATAGGAAGATTTGGAGGTCGAGTATTAGGTTGTACGTTAGGAGGTAGTCGAGTCTTGCCTTACTTCGCACCTTTGTGAGACTAGTTTAGTAGGGTTTTTGTCTAAGATAGCTAGTGGCAATGTTGTGTCTTACTATATCGCCTTTCAGTGCAGGACCTATTTACTAGATATCGCTTTTGCTTTGCATCTTTCTTCTGGATTTCATGTTGTTCCTATTTTTCCTATGATTTCCGTGGTGATACTAATATTATATCCTTTTGTTGTTTTGTTTTCTTGAGTCGAGGGTCTTTCGGAAATAACCTCTCTACTCCTTCGGGGTAGGGGTAAGATCTGCATACACACTACCCTCCCCAGAATCCACTAGTAGAATTTTACTGGGTTGTTGTTGTTGATATATTATTGCAACTGCATGAAGGGTATTTTTGTACTTGTAAGGAAGAGTGAATATGCACAAAGGATATTTTCGTGTTTGTTATTATATTTATGTTTGGTGAGGAAGATTGAATTGCATGAAGGGTGTTTCCGTGCTTGTGAGGATGAGAGTAAATGCATGAAGGGTGTTGTTGTGCTATTTGATTGTTATTCTCTTATTCCTTGCTTTTACTATGCGGATTGAGAACTTGGATTTGTTACATGATTGCCTTGTCATTCTCTCGGATTTGAATTGTTGTGAAAGGGTTGATTGTGTTATTTGAGAAAGAATTATAATTAGTTTCCTTAGTTGTTTCTACCATTATTTTTTCATACTTCGTCGTCCTACTATTTCATTTGTTATCTCTATCTCTTTAGCTATTTTTTCCTTGTTGTCTTTTTTACTATTTCTCTCTTTATTTTCTTGTTATATAACTACACATGTTATGGTAGTAGATGTCTTATCTTAACCTCGTTACTACCTCATCGGGTTAGGCTCGACACTTACAAAGTACATAGGGTCGATTGTACTTATACTATGCTTTTGCACTTCTTATTCAGATTCTAGCATCGGCTCAAAGGACTGACTAGCTGGTGTGAGGAGACTCGAGGTAGTATTGAACTCTCATCCACAAGCTTTGAAGTCGCCTTCCAATTAGATCTTCTAATGTTTATTTGTATCAAACAATGTTATTTATCATTTTGGATATTGTATTTAGTAAATTCTTAGAAGCTCATGTGATCGGTAACACCAGATCTGAGAGTTATTAGATGGATATTTTGTTGACTCATTATGCATTACTGAACTTTACTCTTTATTATGATATTATGTTGTTTTATGCCTACTTTTGTTCCTTTATTTCTGTTAAGGCTGTATTGTGATCCGGGCCCGGGCCAAACGGGCCTAAACGGGCCTGGGCTTAGGCGGGCTAGGCTTTGGCGGTCCCGGGCCAAACGGTCCCGGGCTTCACGGTCCAAATGGGTGGAACCGGCCCATGGCGGTCCTAAGCCCACATGGTCCCGGGCTAAATGGGCCGGGCCCACGGGCCAACAAGCTTTTTCGTTCCGGGCTATTTTTTTTAATTTTTTTTTATCTAAGGCAATTTCTTGTAAACTATTTATATATATAGTAATATAAATTGCTTATATATATCTATATAAATATATATAGTATATATAATATGTATAGTATATATATATAATTATATATTAAAGTTTGTATTTAAAAAGTAAATTAATAAAAAAATAGTAAAACTAAATTTTCATGCATAATAAATTAATAATACTTCAAATTAATCTAACAAACTAAAACATTAAGCATAAATACTTCTAATAATTTTAAAATAACACAAATTATCGAAAAATCTTAAATACGAATTTCCGGATAACACTCAAGACAATACTTTATATGCTTCCTTAAACTGCCTGTGCCAGACTCTGAACGAAAATTTAAGACTTGACCACAGTTCTTCCACTTTAATTTCTGACCTTCTTCATTTTCTTCTAGCACCTCAAAGTGTTGCCAAACAAATGAGCGCACTCTTTCCGTACAAGGCATGATTTAACTTGAGATTTGAGAATTGAGAATTTGAGATTGAGACTTGAAGTCTTGAAAATTGGAGAATGAGAGAATGAGAGAAATCGAGATTGAGAAATGAGTATTGAGTGAAGAAATGAAGAAGAGGGGGGGGGGGGGGGAAGGGTAGTAGCTTGGCGACTAGATTCACCAATTTTAGATTTTCCCTTACCACCAAATATTTTTTTCAAAGAAAAGGCCATATTAGTTATAATTATACAAACTAAAACAAACAAAACTATATTCTTAAAACTTAAGAGTTGGAACGAGTTTACCGAATTGACGAACAATTTCTTGAAAATTAAAAATCGTTGAAGACTTGAATACATCAATTCACCAACTTCACAATTTTTCACGAAATTGCAATAATAAAGTAAGCAATTGTAGAAGAAAATTAGATATAGATTGAGAGAGATTGATGAATTTATGAGTAAAAATGAAAGAATTAGGGGGTATTTATAGTTGAGAATTGGAAAAAGTGTAATTATATAAAGTTTGGAGGCCAAATGGCTATTGTTTAAACTCCCAAACGGTTAGAATTTGATGGCCAACGGCTAGATTTTAAAAATCTGACCGTTGGTCATTTTTAAAAAATTTTTTTTTTTAAAAAAAAAATAGCCGTTGAGGCCCGTTAGGCCCGTTTGAACCGGCCCAGGCCCGCCTGCCGGTCCCGGGCTTAGCGGTCCCGGGCTCGTGGGCTATTTGAGTAGGACCAGCCCGCTACAGGCTTAATGCACCATTTGAGACCGGCCCATTTGGCCCGCGGTCTCGGGCCGGTTCCGGCCTGGGCCCGGCCCACAGTACACTCTTAATTTCTGTAAGTGTTGGCTTTCCTAGCAAGCGGTGCTAGGCACCATCACGACCCTTTGGTTGAAAATTTTGTTTGTGACATTTATCGACAAAAAAAAGTAAACAATAAATCCGGCCGGCTATTTGTATAAAGATCCAAAAAATTAAACAAGAATTATAAAGCAAATACTATACTATTACTTCAACGCGATGTGATTTACATACTCTGAAAGGTAACATTTCATGGTTCAGACAAGCAAGAGTTATATGACAAAAAAAAAATTACAGAATTATTTATAAATGTAACATTATATTAAATTTCTTTTTGGGTTTTTAGATTTACATATTGCAATGTTTATGAAGCATGTACTTACTGATCCAAGTAGCATTAGTTTTATAAAATGTTGCTAGTCTTTATGATTTACTTCAATCTCTTTGATTGTTACTCTCCTTTCTAAAAGCAGAGAAGAAACAACTTGAGCTCCAGCTTTTATTAGGACAATCGCTTGGTATCGGTTATTCATTTGAAGAAAAGAATGTATAACGACAGCTCAACTGTCACCAGGCTTTATTATTGTCAAACAGCAGCAAATAGACCATATTCTAGATTTTCATACTTTGCAAGGTTTAATACTATCTTCTTTTAGTTTTAAATTTAAACTTGCTTGGACGGTTTTATATTTTAATAGACTGTTTTGATTTAGTCTTAGGATATGTGGGTATTTTGACACTTCGTTTCGTTTTTTATTTTAAATAAAAGCAGTTTGTGCATATTGTCGATCAATTTCTAGTCGAGCTAGATTTATGACGTACGCGTCTGCCGGTGAAATCACAAGTAATTACAGTTGAAAATAAGATGAAGAAAAATAAATAAATATTCTTCAGGCTGAGGCGCGGTTATCTCGCTCTCTTTAAGGAGATTCAAGCACATTGCGGTAGCATTTTCACCGGTCCAGCAGTAATACTCTTGACTTGTCCCCTCCAGGATACAACAGCCCGACAACGTCGTATGGCTCGAACAAATTCTGGACAAGTTATTGAGTCCAAAGCTCCACCAAAATGAACACCTTCCTTCAACAAAAATAATATTCTCTTTTGTAGAGAATAAGTTGGAGACTTAGATTTTCTCCTTCTCATAACTCTCTTTTTCACTACTCCAAGTTCACTTTTTTCATACACTATCATTTTTTCCCCACACCAAACACAAGGAAGAAACACCGTTATGTTAGGACCGGAAAAATCAGGTGTCATGCGGAAGCTAGCAAAGTAAACCTTGAACGACGATAAATCATACAACAAAGAGAAATCTACCAAAAAAGACACAAACATTTAACGTGGTTCGGTCAACTGACCTACGTCTACGGTGGAGATGAGCAATCCACTATAATAAAGGAGAGTACAAAATATCGAGAGAACAACCTCACGAAGAGGCAAACACAAGTGACACACTAACACTTGTCCCGTAAAGTTCTCCCCTTAAACACGACTCTCAAACCCCATGTGGCTACATTGTGGATGCTACTGAATGAGAAGGAAGGATCCTCAATTTATAGAAGTCCAAACATTTTCCTACAAGAAAAAGGACTAGCCAAATATTGGATTTCCTTTTACAAAACGGAAAACCCAATTAAGGTAATTATATTGCACTTTTCCTTCAAGAGATAGGAAAACCAAATATGGTAAGAAAATTACGGCAAACACCTAACAATTCCCCCCTTGGCCTGAATTTTCTGACAAAATAAACTTGATCCACCTTCTTCACATAGCCTTCAATAGGCCGCATCTCCAAATCTCCACCACAAAGTTTGTCTCAACGCGCGTAGCACACCGGTCAAATTTCTCAAACAAAAATCACGATTATCGTCAAATATGTCGCGGCTAGAACTGAACCCGTCAAGATGAACCTGTCTTGAACCTTGCTCTGATACCACTTGTTAGAACCGGAAAAACCAGGTGTCATGCGGAAGCTATCAAAGCAAACCTTGAACGACGATAAATCATACAACAAAGAGAAATCTACCAAAAGAGACACAAACATTTAACGTGGTTCAGTCAACTGACCTACGTCCACGGCGGAGATGAGCAATCCACTATAATAAAGGAGAGTACAAAATATCGAGAGAACAACCTCACGAAGAGGCAAACACAAGTGACACACTAACACTTGTCCCGTAAAGTTCTCCCCCTAAACACGACTCTCAAACCCCATGTGGCTACATTATGGATGCTACTGAATGAGAAGGAAGGATCCTCAATTTATAGAAGTCCAAACCTTTTTCTACAAGAAAAAGGACTAGCCAAATATTGGAGATTTATAATTTCCTTTTACAAAAATAAAAACCAAATTAAGGTAATTATATTGCCCTTTTCCTTCAAGAGATAGGAAAACCAAATATGGTAAGAAAATTATGGCAAACACCTAACACATTATTTATAGGTGTAGAATTTCTTCCATGAAATAAATAACAAAGTAGTGGCATAATAAAGTTATAGAACATGGTTGGTGGTTACAAAATTAAACATTTAGTGGGTAATTAGTGGTAGATCATGACATTAGTGGTTTCACATGGTGTTTATTGACCTAGAAAAAGCGTATGATAATGTTCCTAGAGAAGTTCTTTGGAGAAGCTTGAAGGCAAAAGGCGTGCTGGTTCCCTACATTATGGCGATTAAGGACATGTATGATGGGGCGAAGACTCGGGTTAGGACAGTAGGAGGTGACTCTGAGGATTTTCCAGTTGTTATGGGGTTACACCAAGGTTCTGCGCTCAGCCCGTTCTTATTCGCCCTGGTGATGGACGCATTGACATATCACATTCAAGGGGATGTGCCATGGTGCATGCTATTCGCCGATGACATAGTTCTGATTGATGAGTCACGAACCGGTGTCAACGAGAGGCTGGAGGTTTGGAGACAGACCCTTGAATTTAAGGATTTCAAGCTTAGCAGGACAAAGACGGAATATTTAGAGTGTAAGTTCAGTGCTGAGCAGAGGGAAGTGGCGTGGATGTGAGGCTTGAATCACAGGTCATCCCGAGTAGAGGCAGCTTCAAGTATCTTGGGTCGGTTATCCAGGGGGAGGGGAGATCGAAGAGGATGTTACACACCGTATTGGGGTAGGATGGATGAAGTGGAGATTAGCATCTGGAGTATTGTGTGACAAGAGAGTGCCACTGATACTCAAAGGTAAGTTCTATAAAGCGGTGGTTAGGCCGGCCATGATGTATGGGGCGGAGTATTGGCCGGTTAAGAAATCACATATCCAGAGGATGAAGGTAGCAGAAATGAGGATGTTGAGGTGGATGTGCGGGCATATTAGGATGGATAAGATTAGGAATGATGATATTCGGGAGAAGGTATGCGTGGCTCCCATTGATGACAAGATGCGGGAAGCAAGGCTCAGATGGTTCGGGCATGTTTAGAGGAGAAGCCCAGATGCTCCGGTAAGGAGGTGCGAACGGCTGGTTGTAGAGGGTACGAGAAGAAGTAGAGGGCGACCAAAGAAGTACTGGGGGGGAGGTGATTAGGCAGGATATGGCGAGGTTGCAGATTTCCGAGGAAATGGCACTTGATAGGAACGTGTGGAGGTCGAGTATTAGGGTTGTAGGTTAGGAGGTAGTAGAGTCTTGTCTTATACCATAACTTTGTGAGACTAGCTTGGTAGGGATACTATTTTGCTTTTGCTTTGCTTTGTATCATTCTTCTTGATTTCATATCGTTCCTATTTGTCATATTTGTTTCATATTATTTCGGTGGTGTTACTATTATTGTCGTCTTTGTCTTTTTGTCTTCTTGAGCCGAGGGTCTTTCGAAAACAGCCTCTCTACTCCTTCGGGGTAGGGGTAAGGTCTGCGTACACACTACCCTCCCCAGACCCCACTAGTGGGATTTCACTGGGTCGTTGTTGTTGTTGTTGTTAGTGGTTTCAAGAGTTACACAAAAAAAACGACCACTTTCTTGCCAATTTATAACCACTATCTTACAAGAAATAGTGCATTTTAATATTATAATTTTAATATTAAAATGCACTAACACCAACATTCCACATTGTCTATATTAAATTTTGGCATTGCTTAATTAGTAAAGCATATAAAATATAATATACACCATTGCTGTGTACAAAATCATGTAAATTTAAAATTTAAGATATTTGAGTATGAATTATAAGTAAAAATAGTAGATAAAGAGTTAACCACTAAAGATTAATTCCCCAGATTAGTAATTAGTGGTCAAGGACCACTCAAGATTTTGAAATGCAGTTTCTGAAATTAGTATCCTGCTTATCCAACTTTATTAATGTGACCGCCATTTTGTCTTATCTACTGACAACAACAGGGTGATATAAACGTGAATAGATTTTCAAGTCAAATCCTTCCTTCTACCAATTTACCCGTTGGGACATAAAAAATAAATAAAAAATTCACTTTTTTTCCGAAATTTTTTTCACTTTCGATGGAATTTGTCGAAAATTTAAAAAACTCCAGAAAATCATTTTTCAATTTTTCACTCAAATCACTCACAAAATTTCAAAAATAACCCAAAATAATATTCATGTCGAAACACAATTCTAATTTTCAAATACCATTTTCACTTGTTTTTTTTTTATTTTTTTGGAATTTTACAATTCTTATGTCCAAACGCCCACTTAATTTTCAAAACTGAAAAGCAATAATACCATATTTTGATTGAGTGCGGAATTAAAGATATAAATTTTGATTTATATGATAATATAATATTAGTAATAATGGAAGAAAACCTTGAAACACTGAGAAATTTGGATTTTCACATCAAAATTTAATGTGTGAATGGTTTAATGAATTTGGATTTTTGAAAATTGTGAGAATATGTAGTTGTATGCCGTTTTCTGGAGTTCGAGTACTGCACCATTTCCAATGCGTGAAATCTGAATGAAACATTTAGGAATATAATTAGATCTTATTGTGTAGGATAACAAATTAAAGCCAGCAGGAAAAAAATGATATAGGAGTAGACACATTATCCATTGTGTGTCAAACGTGGAAAACACTTATCATGATTTAAAAAATGGTTAATTTTATTGGGTGATTACTCAAATTTTACTAACGAAAAAAATTATTCAAATTGCAAAAGTATTATAAAAAGTCATTAGGAGGAAACAAAGGAGGCATTTTCTATGATAATTATACAAAACGGAGTGACTTTTTTATTACAAAAATAATATTTAGTCATTCTTTATGATACTTAATTAGATAAAGTTAAAAAGTTTTTTGTTAATATTTTTTTTCGATAGCTTTAACGCAATAAAATAGATGCCAAATACGCCGGCAGTCCCTTAAAGTTGTCCTCACTTTTCACTTAATTACTCTATTTTAAATCTGTTTCATTTGAACACTCCAATCATATCTCAAATGTGTAATTTAAACACAACTTGACGATGTGACATAGTGCGTGTATTACACTATTTTCCTAAGCCTGAGAGATCAGTATTTTTATTTTTCATTTTTTTTTACTTTCTTTTTCCTCCTATTCTTTGGCACATCATCGTCCACATCACCCACTTCCTCTCTTTCTTCCTCCACCAGTTCACCACCATCACCTTGTTGTCTTAAATTTTATTGCCGGAATTAATGGATATCGGCGGAAAAATCCCAAACATTTTATTCTTTTTTGTTTCTTCCCTTTTTTCTCAACTCAGGTTTTTCCTTCTCCAACTAGCTAAAAGAAGGGATTTTCAACCCAAAAAAGAAAAAAAACAAATTTACATAAATTTCTCTCTTCCTCAGATCTGAAAATCCAAAAACGGTACTTTCGGGTAGAGGAATACTAATGGTGGTAGTTTACTATTCCGCTATTGCTTTTCGTTTCATCTTCAAAACATTTGATTTAAAAGTCATTGTTACTGTGGCTGTTGCTGCGAAAGTCAGCAGCATTAAGAGCATGACAACAATTTCAGTCAATAATGTTCATTGGGTGCCTATGTTTTTTCCTTTTGGCAGATGAAGACGGAAGGAGGGGGGGGGGGGGGGGGATGACTAAGTGTGGCCTAGGGTTCTTGTTAAAAAACTTTATTTTTTTAATTTGTCCAAGTTAAGTCGACATGTCCCCTTTTTATTCGTCACTTTGGCGAGTGAATTACACACGTCTTATATGGTTGGCTACTTATGAATTTTGTGTTTAAATGACACATTTGAGATATGGTTGGAGTGTTCAAATGAAATGAACTTAAAATAGAGTGTTTAAGTGAAAAGTGAGGACAACTTTAAGGGTGATTTTTAAAAATAACTAGATTTACAATTGGTCGTTCAAAAATAGTCAAATTTCAAAAGTAATCGAAATTTAAGCCACTTTTTATGTAAAGATAAATCTGAGCGAAAATACTGTTCAAAACCCGGAAAATACTCCAGTATATTATGCTGGAGTTCCAGCATAAGTATACTTGAACTCCAACACATTATACTGGAGTTCTAGGATATTATGCTGGAACTCCAGCATAATATGATGGAGTTCCAGCATAAATACACTAGAACTCCAGCATAATATACTGGAGTTCCAGCAAGTATAATGGTCCAGTATATTATACTGGAGCCAGCAAAGTATACCGGTCCAGCATAATATGCTGGAGTTCATATAAAAGTGCACTGAACTCCAGTATATTATGCTGGACCGGTATCTATTGCAGCAAAACGGTAACTATTTTTCATTGACTTGGTAAACGCTGACTATTTTTGATTGACCAGTCCAAAAACTGGCTATATCGGGCTGCCGATGTATTTGGACCAAAATAAAATAGAGTAACCATCCGTGAGATTAACCCTTTAAAAAGTTGGATTATATGCTCACAACGGAGTGATGTGCAAACTAGACAGTTTTATAATGTACTCCTTCCACTTCCATTCTGGTGATATACTTTTTATTAGTCCGTTCCAAAATGACACATTTTTAATTTAAAAATAATTTAATTTTTAAATTTTTTATTTTATTCACGTTATTCTTAATGAGAAACTTTTATAGTCACTCATATGAAAGCAACACAAAAACTTTTTATCTTTTAAATTTTTAAGACCATAATTTCAAAAGCATTTTTTTTTAATTCCGTATCGAATCAAACTACGTCACATCAATTATAACGGAAGGAATAACTTCTTGTATCATATAATGGTAATGGAGGATATCCACTTAATAACTTTTTGGATTTCGGTACGGTGCTCGCTATTGAGTTTTTTATACCGAAATACCAAAATATTTAAGTCTAAGCCCACCTCTATTTTTATTTTTCAGCCTAATAAACCTAAGCCCAACACCTCAAGCCCCCTAATTCCCTTATTCCTTAGGGCTTATAGCCTGTTTGGCCAAGCTTTTTTTTGGGCCAAAAGTGCTTTTTTTTGCCAAAAGCACTTTTGGCCAAAAATTGAGGTGTTAGGCCAAACTTTTGGAAGGAAAAAAAGTGCTTTTGAGGAGAAGCAGAAGCAGTTTTTGAGAAGCAAAAAAAAATAGATTCACTTTAAAAGCACTTTTCTGAGAAGCACTTTTGAGTAAAATACACTTAGAAGCAGTTTTCAAAAGCTTGGCCAAACACTAATTACTGCTCAAAAGTGTTTTTCGAATTAATTAGTCAAACACAAACTGCTTCTCATCAACAACACTTTTTAAAAAGTACTTTTGAACAAAGTACATCTCAAAATAAGCTGATTTTAGAAGTTTGGCCATATATGTTATTAGTCCCTTAAGGCCAACACCCCAAGCCACCCCTGTTTCAGTTTTAAGACAACAGAGGATCTGGATATCTAATGTTACGACATTACTACCCCAGGAATATATTCTATGATAATTGGGTACTGGAAAGTTGCATAACAGTATCTATTCCTTGCATCAATCAGGAATAAAACCAAGGACAATTGGATATTGGAAATTTGTACAATATGATTTGTTCCTTGCATCAATCACAAATCTGGCGTCTGTTTAGAGCTGCCTCAAAGCGGCTCAAGGAGCCTGCTCTCATTTCTGTACTAATGTCATTCACTGGCGTCGGATAATAATCTTCTCTCAGCTCTACATCTCTTAGGTTTGGGATTCTAAGTAGGAACATCATGAAATGTTCATGCGCTGTTCCATGGATGAAAGCTTCACCGAATCACCAGTGGCCAGTGCCACTTTTTGTCACGTTAGATAGGGACGTGCGATACCGAAACCGTAACAAATCGTACCGAACCAACCAAGAAAATATCGAACCGTACCGAACTACTTTGGTACGGTATTTGGTATGCACAATTGATATATCAAATACCGAAGTACTGAATCGTAATTTATAAATACTGTACCGAAGTACCAAACATGCACCCCTAACAGTCACAGGTTGAAGTACAATACACTGAATCCGAGAACAGGGGAATCGGCACAAGGCACAAAGTAAAATACTCCAAAATCACTTGTGCCCTATCGAATAAAGTTTTGGTAGTTATTAAGTTATGACTTTGTTTTATGTATGCAATTGGTGTGGATGATATTGTGACATGCTTTGGTTATAATAATTCTGTAGATTGGTGAACAAGGTAAGTTTGTAAGATATTCCCTTTGTCTTGTGTTCCAATCATGCCCGAATTATCGACGATGACTCAAATATAATCAGGCCCATTATGTACTATTGGGCTAAAAGCTAGGTATTTAGGCCAGTTGCTTAAAGGGATATTTACAGAAATAATCGATCGGATTCAGTGTTTACTTTTTTTAGCCATGATGTGTAGATTATATACCGATTATACACAAGTATACATAAATTATATGCATATTATATATCCACCAGTTATATTTAGTTTAAGCGGTTGGGTGGACTGCTATATAGGTTAATTCCTCTTGCTAAAATGAGAAAAGCCCAACGTATGGTGTGGGATCCAGGTTGAAGAAAGCTAGGTTAAGATATCGATCAAGTTGGTTTATTTTATTTCCTTAGCTCTGATACCAATATTTTATGGGTCCATCTCATGCCCATGTGAAAGAAAGAAAACTTCTTTTGGCTTTAAAGTGTCAAGCCAACCAAGTTCACAATAAGGAAGATTTTTTCTGCATATCTTCCTTTGGTTTCACAGTGTGGCATTTGACTTGTGCTACTAACATGACATCACTGATGACATCAATGAAGCAATCCTAAGCATTATAAATAGGTGCCTTTGCTCTCAGTTGTAAGACACACCAAAAATGGAGAGAAAGAGAGCAATTCATAGAATAAGAAGAAAAATACTTTGTGAGAAAAAATATAGAGAGTGATATTATAATGAGGTGGAAAAATCAAAAGATGGTTACTTCTTTTGAGTGTGTAGTGATTTTGGAGTATTTTACTCGGTATCACAAATTGTAAAATGCTTGGTACAGTAAATTAGTTGCTCCTCTCGAGCTGTGGTTTTTCCCATATTCAGAAGGGTTTTCTACGTAAAATCTCGGTGTCCTTGTTTCTCTTATTATTGTCATTAGTAATCCGCATTTATTACAGTCATATACCGTAAATATTATTTTCGTGGGGGTTATTTTCTCACCAATTGATATCAGAGCACAGGTTCTGCTCATTCACAGAAATATTATTTACGGTAGGTTATACTCTATGACCAAAAATAATGTCTGGAGTAAAGTACGAAGTAACCAGATTCAATGGTAATAGAAGTTTCTCCATACGGAAAAGAAGGATGAGAGACGTACTCATCCAACAAGGGTTAGACATTGCACTAGATGGCAAAGAGGTAAAGCCTGAAACTATGCAAGCCGAGGATTGGCCAGACATGAATAAGAAGGCGGCTAGTACAATCAGACTGCAATTGTCTGATGAAGTACTCAATATTGTCGGGGATGAAAATAGTGTATGTAGTATTTAAAAAAGACTATAAAGTCTATGCATGTCCAAATCTGCGAATGAATTTGATGTTAGTGATTGCTCTAGATCGATATGGTAACTAGAATCACTTCACCAATAGGAAGTGGAGGCTCACGAAAGGATCATTGGTTATTGCTAAATGAGTTGCTCCATACACATTGTACAAGAAAACCCCTAAGGTATGTGAAGGTGGACTACATACGACTATAGATGACATGCCAGTTGATCTATGGCACCAGAGATTAGGCCATATGAGTGAGAAGTGATTACAGATCCTAGCTGATAAGTGGGGATTTTGACTACTTATTAATGCCCTTTTACTTTCGTTTTAGTCCAAAAGTATTTAATTGTATTATCGAAAACTAATGAAATATGCTTAATTGCAAAATTATTGGAAAATAAGCCACAAATATGAAATCCGACTCAAAAAAGAGTAATGTGAACTCAAAGGCAAAAAACATAATGTGCGGACCACAGAATTCCTTCTGCGGCCGCAGAATGCAAAGGAAATCCAACAGAGCCTTAGAACAAAGTGCAGACCGCATAATTATTATGCGGGCGCAGAAGTCGTGCTAGAGTTCAAGTTCAGAGAAGTCCCAGTTCAAGCGTTAAGGAAATGCGGATCGCACAATTATTGTGCGGCCGTAGAATTTAGCCACGCGGCCGCACTCATAATTGTGCGGTCCGCAGAAAGGGCCTGTGCGGCCGCACTCACAGATGTGCGGATCGCAGAACACTCAAGATGTGGCCGCATCCCTGAATTATGCGGCCGCAGATCTAGCTCCTGCCAAGTCTGAAGAAGAAGTGCAGACCGCACATGGAGGGCCGCAGAACCTTCGAAAGGGCACTTTTGTCTGAAAATTCTAGCTTTGTATAAATAGACTTCTTTCACGAAATTAGGTCAAGTTTTGAATATTTGAACAACCGTAGCCGTTTTTCTTTACTGCTTTAGGCAACTTTAGCTTACTTTAGTAATTAAACATTAGATTTTTGTTTTCTAATCTTTGAATATCAGTTTAATTATCATTTCTTCTTCTGTTTCTTCTATTCCAAGCATGAGTAGCTAAATTTCTAACTAGGGTTGTGACCCAACCCTAGTGTGTAAACCTAATGGGTGTTTAATTTATGACTTATTTATGGTTGGGTGTTGTTTCTTTAGCCTTGTTCTTGCTTTTTATTGTATAATTAATGGTTATAAATATTAGTTCACGCCAATTTGACTTGGTCTCTACTTGAGAAAGAGAGACTTAGTCTAGGAGAACTTGGCTAATAAGAATTTGGGATGAATCAAGAGATTGATAGTCCCAATTAAATGGTTGAACCTAGAGATAGTAAAACCCAAGTCGAGCAATTTATCAACTGATTTGATCAATGCCCATTTGAACTTGAGAAAGCCAAATTGAAAAAAATCACTCTCATACCGTGAGGTATTGAGTGGGTAATTGAGAGTTGATAGCTATAATACACCTCGACCAACGAAACAAGCCTTAAAGTTCACAACCCTTTAGGCAAACGCCTAGGTAAAGGTCATAGCCCTAGGTCTTTTTATAATATTTGAAAACCAATCAAAAACAATATTTTTCTAGTTTCATACTTTTAGAATTGCAATATTTAGCATGATTTTTGAAGTAAATCACAATCACATTTGTGGAAGTGCAATTTAGATACCTCACGTGCTTAGTCCAAATATATACCACTAATCCCAATCTCATAGCTCCATGTTGAATTCGACCCCAACTTTGTTGGGTATTACTATTGCACCGATCGTTTCACTACCTCAAACAGAGGGTGTGACTTGGACGACATCAATTTTTGGTGCCGTTGCCGGGGAGCTAAAAAATAGATTTAGCTATATATTTGATTTTGTGTGTGAATTATCTTCTCTTCCTTCAGTGTTACTAATCTTTTAACAATTGTAGGTGAACAATGGCTCTCAGCAACAACGATCCTCTTGGAAACATACCTATGGGGGATGTGGACGTGGATGATGATTAAATTGAAGAGGTTCCTCTTGAACCTCAAGCAAATAGAATAGGCTGACCGCCTCAAGACAATGTTTCCGTTCCACCCCCACCTCCACAAAGCGCGGCCCCACACCAGGTGTTGCCGAATGAAGGATACGCAAATGCCATAGTCCCGCCCCGCATTAGGGCGGGCAACTTTCAAATCACAAATGTTATGCTTACACTGTTGGAACAACGAGGATTCTTCACCGGGGGTCCGAATCAAAATGCGTACAAGCACTTGAAAGGGTTTGTAGACACTTGCTGGGGGAGTAAATAGACAAACGTCTCCGATGATGCTTTACGGTTGAGGCTATTCCCTTTCTCTCTATGGGGGAAGGCCTTGGATTGGTTAGAGAGGTTGCCAAATCATTCTATCCATACATGATGAATTGGCCGAGAAATTTATTTCCACGTTCTTTTCTCCCGGCCATATGGCAACTCTTAGGGATGAGACTCTAGCTTTCAAACAAGAATCCAATGAGCCTTTGCATGAGATATGGGAGAGGTACCGTACTATGGTGATAGAGTGCCCGAACAATGACATGACGGAGGTTATGATTCAACAAACTTTCTATAGAGGGATCAATACTACCAATCAATGTGTGGTCAACCAACTTGCCGGTGGAAATTTCATGACAATGCCGTATGCGAAAGCTTGTGAGATTCTATATGAAATGGTGGATACTTCATCGGCAAGGCAAAGTAGAGCAAATGTTCCTCAAGGTGATCCAAATGTGATTCACTTGCATAAAGAATTACATGATCATGGGCAAGTAATTGCCGAGTTAACCACCACAATGAATCAAACTGCAAAAGCTCAAATTTCAACAAGTGCAAGGTCCTAAGCAAGTTAATGCAATGGAGGGAGTTAGTATTATGGTAAACAAGAGAAGGCAACAGGGTCCTCAAGTGCAAAACCGTATTGAAAATTATGTGCAAGATGATAGTGGATTTGATCAAGATGAGTCATACAATGAACAAGAGAAGGAAGTACAATATGTGAACAACTTCCAAGGGAAAAGAAATAACAATCAAGGCCCGAATCAACAACAATGACGACCTCAAGAAAATCAAGGGAATTGGAATTCAAACAACCAAGGAAATTGGAACAATAAAAAAAACAAAGGAAATTAGAACAATCAAAACAATAAAGTTAATTGGAATGGTCAAAATAACTAAGGCAATTCGAGTGGTAATAGTCAAGGATATTGGGGAGGCAACAACAATCAAGGAGCGTGGAACAATAATCAAGGAAATAGGAGGTCAGGTTTTCAAAGGCCCCCGATGTATCAACAATCGATCAACCCGCCTCCTTATCCTTCTCAAGGTCCAAGTTCTTCCAACAATGAGATGGGACTAATTGAGAGCATGTTCAAACAAATTATGGAGAAGAATACCGACTCCGATTCTCAACTAGCCTCTCACAACACTTCAATTCGCAATTTGGAAGTTCAATTGGGGCAAATGTCACAAGCTTTGAACACTTGTCCTAAGGGGGCACTACCAAGTGATACGGTGGTGAACCCAAAGTGTGGGAACAACACGAGACATTTCATGACCGTTACTTCAAGGAGTGGAAAAGGTGGGGATGCAACCACCTCAAACCAAAAAAAAATTGTGGATGATGAGCAAATGGTACAACAAGATGAGATCCCGGAAAATGAAGTGCAAGCAAATGATGAGGTGAGAATTGATATTAATGACAACGTGGAGGAGACTCATGAGGAAGTGAACCCATCTAGGGAGCACATTATTGACATACCGGAACCGGTAGTGCCAAAGGCTAAGGCACCAATGCCAAGGCCTCCTCCTCCATACCCTCAAAGGCTTTCCAAGAAAAATGGCGAGAACAAATTTAAAAAGTTCGTTGACATGATGAAGAGTCTATCTATCAACACGCCATTGGTTGAGGCTTTGGAGAAAATGCCGGGTTATGCAAAGTTCATGAAGGACTTGGTGACAAAGAAGAGATGGTGAATTGTGAAACTATAAAGATGACTCATCAAGTGAGTGCAATTGTGCTAAATTAGAAGATCCCGGTGCTTTCACAATCCCTTGTACCATTCGTGAGCCTGACTGCTTTCAACAGGTTCCAAGAATCGTGGACTCAAAGATCGCTCACTCTTGAGCATAAATTTGATTTGAAGGATTTGGATAGATACAATCCGAACATGGCAAGACAGTTTCGGGAGAAAAATGGATGGAAATGGTTCACTCAAAGCGTGGTGGACGCCAAGGAGCTCTTAGTCTGAGAATTCTACGCCACTGTGGCGTATGTCAAAAAGGGGACTAAGGTGACCAAAGTCCAGAACCTAAAAGTTAGATTTGATCAGACATCACTGAACACATACTTGTGGCTCGAGGATGTGGAGCCGGTACAATATCTGGAGAGGTTTCGATTAGGTAATGCGGCTCTCCCTTGGTTAGCCGAGATATTAGCAGCTCCAGGACCACAACCGCCATGGATCACAACAGGGCCCATTCAGCAGAACACCTTCAACTTTGAAGCCAAGGGTTGGCAAACATTTGTATGTAGTCGGATAGACCCAAGTAAAAATAAAAACATTCTTCCAATCCCTCAGGCTGTCTTAGTTGCTTCCATCATGGCCGGGTACCCAGTCAATGTGGGTGCCATCATGTCGGCCAACATGTCTCTAATCGGCAGGCAGGGTGAGAGTTCCTACCCGTATCCAAACACCATCACAGAATATCTTATGGATGCGGGAGTTAAGTCAAGGAACTTTGATACAAAGGTTCGGGTAAAGTATCCCTACACATGGTACTCATTGGAAGACCCGAGGAACCCGAAGAACAAGGTTCAGCCATCTACTACCGTGGCAGTCTGAAGAGGCTTCGGTGGTAGCTACAGCTTCAGCAGCCATACCTTCAGCTGACATGCCTACCACTTCAGCCGGGCCTTCTAGCAGTACGGCTGCCTTAAGTCCACCTTCATCTTTAGGGCCACCATCAGCTTTAGTGCCTTCATCTTCGACCTATCCACTTACAGCGTTGAGAGTCTCCCAGACTCTGGCAAGCATCAACAACTGGATGCAGACAGCTACCGCAAAGATGTCTGACCTATGCAGTGCTGTTGCAGCCCAAACATCTGCCCCAGCTCCCCAGATTCCTCCGATATTGGAGGAGACTTTGATGACTATTCTGGACAACTGGAAGACTATTATCGACATTCTGGTAGCACATGGGACATCAATTTAGGATCTTGGGAAGTAGGTGAAGAAGATGAGGAAATCCCAGGTTCCAAAGAAGTCATTTGACAAGCTGAGACGGGAGGTGACCAAGATAGCAGCAACTGGGGATCTTCCACTTGACTTGCTGATGGAGTAAGCTACAACAGCACTAACAGACCCAGCAACACCATCAACATCAGAGGCACCAACTGGCTAGTTTGAGGAGCCAGACCTTGCTGCCCACACTGCTGAGGCGGTGTTACAGATGTTCACCAACCCAGCTATTCCCCGAGCAGAGGACGATGATATACAGTTGGAGGAGCCTGAGGGTGGTGATGCTGCTATGGATACCGAGACCACATAGGGAGTCCTCTTTACTCTTTCCCTTCCTTGATTTTATTTTGTTAAGAATTGGGGGAAATTCTTGCTTTTATTCGGGGGAGAGGGGGTGGGGGGTGGGGGTGGGGGTGGGGGGTAGGTGGAGTATATTTGATTTTGATGATATTGTCCTGTAAACAACTGATAACATTTTCTTCTTTTCATTTATGTATATATTCTTCTCTGTCTATTGTGCATATATTCTCTTTCTCCTCTCTCATCTTTTATATTTATTTCATTTATGCTTTTAGTAGTTTATTATATAGCTTCTTTATTTTGTTTTCTTGGTAGTTGATGTTTAGTCTAGTAGCTTCGTATTTACTTTGATTGTTTCTTGTTAATTTAGTAGTTTCTGTTCATGCTTAAGTGATCAATAAGTCTTTGATTTCTTAATACCACGGTTCTTCCAAAGGTGGTTAATGTGTGAACCGAGTGACTCTTCCCAACGATGGATGGCGTGACAACCTTCTTAAGGGATTGAGCCCGTTTTTGATGTTTTAGTTAGAATAGTAGTAATAATGAATAAAATGACCTAATTGAGTTGAACTAGAAGAGTCGAGCATGCTTCACTTGGTACCAACACACTTCACTACGTGCTTATGATTAAAAACAAGTTCATGGAAAGAAATAACTCTGGTTAGTGACCTTTTGACTCTTGTATTAACTTAAGCAATCATCGAGTAGTTTAGTTGAACGAATAGTGATTTTAAATCTTGAATATGGTTGTTGTGGGCCCTTGACTCTATCCTCTTTAACAATCCAGGTTTGTGAGAAGTGAGATGTTTTTGTTGCAAGTCCAACTACCCGCGCGAATGGTCTAGAACTTGCCCCGAATGTGTTTTTAGGCGAAATTCTAAGTTTTGCTTGTCTTGAGAAGTGACTGTAGGCTCTCCTTGACCCGCTTGAAATTTTCCATGTCACACCAATGTTGCTATCCCTAGTCAACCCATTTGAGCCTAAAACCTTTCTCATTTGATAACCATGTTACAAGCCTTTACCCGTTTTGTAGTGACCCTCTCCTAGCACCCAAGCTTTCCTTAACACTAAGAAACAATTGGCTAAAAACATAAGTTTGGGGGAGAGACGAGGAGTTTTAAAGTGGTATAAAGGCACAAAAAAGAGAAGAAATGAAGAAAAGGGAAGGCAAAGAAAAAGAAAGAAAGAACAAAAGAAAAATTCAAAAAGATAGTGAATAAAGTGAAGAGTTGGAGAGATTCAAAGAAAAGCAATGATGCAAAGCATGGAGAAAACAAAGAAGGAGAAAATGAACATCATGAACAAGAAAGAGTGATGTTAAGTCTCTCTAGTTCCCTTAAGGAAAAAGAAAATGACTCAAGGAGTCAGCAAAACATGAGCCAAAAAGAGAAAAATGGAGTGCTTAAGGAAAGATGAACCCGTTTCTATTCCAACATTCCCTACCTTTGTCCAAAAACCTTCATTACATTCCGGAAAAGCCCTACATGATTTCAAGCCGAGTGAACTTACATTAGTGGTGATTTACCTGAGGGGCAAGCATATGGTACTTAGAGCCGCACTTGTGACATTCTTTTGAGATATATGAGCGAACTTTTCACAAATCCTTGAATTGAGTGCTACATTCTTATGTGAGATATACTAAAGGAGAGTAGAGGAGGAGAAGGAGTTTGAGATCCGCAACGACCTACATGAAACAACGAGCTTCGTTGATGAATAAAGTCAACTCTTGATGCTCATGTGTCACATTAGAACTATTGGTGCTTAAAACTTCAAATTATTGTCTTATTGATAATTCATAAGTGTTGTGGGTAATTTTTGGTCCCAATTGATGTGTGTTTATACACCTTAGATTAGTTGGAAAAGATCTTAACTTGTGGATGTGGGAATTACTTTAATTTCCCGAGGACAAGCAAAAGCTTAAGTTTGGGGGAGTTGATAAGTGGGGATTTTGACTATTTAGTAGCTCCTTTTTACTTTCGTTTTATACCGAAAGTGTTTAAATGTATTCCTGAAAACTGATGAAATATGCTTAATTGCAGGAGTATTGGAAAATGAGCCACAAAGATGAAATACGACTCAAAAAGGAGTAATGTGAACTCAAAGGCAAAAAGACATAATTCCTTCTGCGGTCACAGAATGCAAGGTAAATCCAACAGAGCCTTAGAACAAAATGCGGACGGCACAATTATTGTGCGGCAACAGAAGCTATGCTAGAGTTCAAGTTCAGAGAAGTCCCAGTTCAAGCCTCAAGGAAATGCGGACCGCACAATTATTGTGCGGCCGCAGAATTTAGCCACGCGGCCACACTCATAATTGTGCGGCCGCAATCACAAATGTGCGGAACGCAGAACACTCAAGATGAGGCCGCATCCCAGAATTATACGGCCGTAGATCCAGCTCCTGCAAAGTTTGATTAAGTAGTGCGGACCACACATGGAATTGTGTGGCCGCAGAACCTCTGAAAGGGCATTTTTGACCGAATATTCCTACTTTGTATAAATACACTTCTTTCACGAATTTATGTCAAGTTTTGAATATTTGAACATCTGTAGCCGTTTTTCTTTACTGCTTTAGGCAACTTTAGCCTACTTTCGTGATTAAACATTAGATTTTTTTCTTCTAATCTTTGAATATGAGTTTAATTATCATTTCTTCTTCTGTTTCTTCTATTCCAACCATGAGTTGCTAAATTTCTAACTAGGGTTGTGACCCGACCCTAGTGTGTAAACCTATTGGGTGTGTATTTTATGGTTTGTTTATGGTTGGGTGTTGATTATTTAGCCTTGTTCTTGCTTTTTATTGTAGAATTAATGGTTGCAAACATTAGTTCATGCCTATTTGACTTGGTCTCTACTTGAGAAAGAGAGACTTAGTCTAGGAAAACTTGGCTAACAAGAATTTGGGATAAAATCAAGAGATTGATAGTCCCAATTAAAGGGTTAAACCTAGAGATAGTAAAATACGACTTAAGCAATTTATCAACTGATTTGTTCAATACCCATTTGGAATTGAGAAAGCCAAATTGAGCAAAATCACTCTCATATCGAGAGGTATGGAGTGGGTAATTGAGAGTTGACCGCTATAATACACCCTGACCAACGAAACAAGCCTTAAAGTTCACAACCCGTTAGGCAAACACCTAGGTAAAGGTTATAGCCATAGGTCTTCTTACAATATTTGAAAACCAATCAAAAACAATATTTCCTAGTTTTATATATTTAGAATTGCAATCTTTAGCATAATTTTTGAAGTAAATCACAACCATATTTGTGGATGTGCAATTTAGATACCTCACGTGCTTAGTCCAAATATATACCACTAATCCCAATCTTATAGCTCCCTGTGGAATTTGACCCTAACTCTGTTGGGTATTACTATAGCATCGGCCATTTCACTGCCTCAAATAAAGGGTGTGACTTGGACGAGATCACTATCCAAGAAGTCACTTATCTCCTTTGCAAAAGGTAAAACGATGAATCCCTATGATTACTATTTATTCAGAAAATAACATAGGTATCGTTTCAAGCACCTCATGGAAGAAAATCGAATATATTTGATTTACTATATTCTGATGTTTGTGTTCTGATGGTGTCATGACCCAAAACTCACTATAGGGCGTGATGGCGCCCAACGTCCCCGTTAGGTAAGCCAACGACGAACTACCAACTTGATTACACATTTTATTATTTTCGAAATCGTGCATTTTATTAGATAAAGAAATCAACGCATTAAAATCATGGAAACTTACATTTTAAATAGAATAGATAATAAAAGTGTGTAAATGCTAAGTAAAATCACCACAACATCTAGAACATCCAAAAATTTGGTGTCACAAGTGCATGAGCATCTACTAAGGAGTATAATAATAGTACAACATCTGTCTGGAATACAAGTTAGACAAAAGAATATAAATAACTCTGATGGAGACTCTGTATGATCTGGATCGTAACATGGAATATAGCTCACCATAAAGTCCCCGCAATAGCAGCGCCTCTGCGCCCAGAGGACCACCCGAAATATATATATATATATATATATATATATATATATATATATATATATATATATATATACCTGCACAATAAGTGCAGGAAGTGTAGCATGAGTATGTAAATCAACGCATACCCAGTAAGTACCTAGCCTAACACTAGAAGAGTAGTGACGAGGGGTTGATATCGGCACTTAAAAGTGGTCCAATAAGACAGGTACAACAAGCAGTAAACAAATACGGAGCAGAGCATATAAACGATATGAACAAATATAAATACGAGGTGCAATCCTCCTCTGAACGGTAAACTCAAGCTCTCACTAAGCAATTACCTTCTCAACCGGAGTATATCTAGAATGGACCTCACCAGATAGGTCATCACAACTCAAATCAGGAAAAAAAATACACGGATGTGCTGGTTTCTTGTCAGATATTACGTAGGATGCTGCTGAGGCGGACGACCCGATCCACAAGAGTGTTTTATAAAAATGCTGCGGTAAACGGCCCCATCCCATCATACTGTGTGCACTAGCGAGGGTCGAATGGCACGAACCATAGATGCATCTATTATACTGCCAAGGCGAACGACCCGCTCCCACAAGAGTGTGGTACATAATCCTGTCGAGGCAAATGGCCCAATCCCATTAGAAGTAGAAGCTTTAACAGGTCCTTGACCCCATTCACGAAGAAATGTGTGAGTTATGAATTTTTAAGGAAAACCTTTCGATGAAAATGCATAGCACGGGAGAAATCCGTAAGAGGAGCACAATTATTCCGCGGCTAATCATGAAGCTCGCCAAATCTCTACAATAGCAAGTCTATCACTCTAGGCAAGTCTAGTCTCAAGTCGTAATGTGAAATAAAGGAATTATACGAGCCACGATAAGTCCAATAGTAAAATTATAGCATGGCGTGAACCTAAGCCTACCCGGACATAACATGAATTTAGCTACGTATGGATTCTCGTCACCTCGTGCGTACGTAGCCCCCGCAAAAAGTAGCACATAACAATTACATCACCTAGTGGGTAGCTTCCCCCTCACAACGTTAGACAGGAGACTTACCTCACTCCGAAATATCATAACCGGATCCAACGCCACTCTAACACCCCAACCGATGCCCGTCGCTCCAAAACTAGTCAAACAATGTGCAAACTAATAAAAATATACTCTAATACTCATAATAAATCAATTCATAACAATCTCCAACTCCGCTCAAAAAGTCAATAAAGTCAACCCTTGGGCCCATGTGCCCTGATTCCGAAAATTTTCGAAGATAAACTTTACCTATAACACTACGAACGCAAATATATGATTTATTCCCAATTTCATGTCCAATTTCGTGATAAAAAATCCAAAAATACCAAATTCTAGGTTTTTCTCTTAATATCCCACAATTTCCATAAATATTCATGTTTTAATCCACATATAAATCATATATTTAACTTACAAGGTGTAGAAATCACTTACCTAAAGTTTGATGATGAAAATGGCACTCCAAAATCGCCCCAAAGTCGGCTCCCATGGAAGGAATGAGGTGAAGATAAGCTAAACCCCCGAAATATAGCTTTTTCCCAGGTATTAATCCTTCTCGATCGTGGAAAATTCTTTGCGATTGCGAAGCATAACTTTTCTCAGCTCAAAATTGCCCTTCATGGTCGCGGAAAACCAATCGCGATCGAGAAGAGCAAGCTGCCCAACTCCTCCAGATAGACTCTAGTATAATGGTCATAATATTATGTACAAAACTCAAAATGACAAATGTTTTGACTTTCTATAAACTAAATACCAAGGGATACAACTTTCATTTTTGGATCATCTCCAAATTTCCGATAGATTGTAGGATATAAGCTTCTAAAGTGAGCTGTGTGCAGCAGAAATTTCTTCTTCGCGAACGCGAATCTGCCTCCGTGAACGTGATTCACAGACCCCTTTCTCCCATTTTCTCTTCGCAAATGCTACCCTTTCCTTGAGAACATGAAGAAGGGCGCACCAGACCTCAGAAAACAGCAGCTCAACATGGCAAAATGACTCGTAGACCCTCCGAAATACACTCGAGGCTCCCGGGACCCCGTCCAATCACACCAACAAGTCCCAATACATGAGACAAACCTGCTCGAGGCCTCAAATCACACCAAACAACATCAAAACGATGAATCAACGATCGAAATCTTTCTTTAAACTTTCAAAATTTCAAACTTCGACGAAAGCGTCCGATTCATACTTAAACATTCCGGAGTGATGCCAAACTTTATGCACAAGTCATAAATCAAGATACGAACCTATTCTAAGGCTCAAACTCCCAAATGGACATTGGTAACACCAAAGTCCACCTCAAACCAAACTTAGGAAATTCTATATTTCACATCGGAACCCTCATTTTATACTTTTCACTCTCTTGAGAATCACTGCTACTCTAGAGCTTATCTGAGGAATTTTTACTGTCAAACACACAAACCCATTTGAACTCACAAGATCTTGCACACTCACATCATCATGTATGCTTCACTTCATGTTTATCTTTTGTGTTATTTTGATTTTTAATTTTTAGCTTCTTTTTAGGCCATATGTTATTACATTTCATCCATGTGTCCATATAGGGTAGATCTGTACTAGGTAGTTATTGAAACATGCTAAAATGGGTTGGGTTAGTTGAATTTTATGTGTATACCACTTTGCCAATTAGATTTGAATAAGTATTTGCAAAATCTAGGTAAGATTATAGACTTGTTTGATTAATTTTGAAATCTGCGGCTGCACATAAAATTGTGCGGTCCGCAGTTGGCTGATTGTTGCAACCGCAATTTTCCTCTGTAGGATGCCGTGACGGCACCTAGTCTCTAAGACTATGTAAGCCTAACAAACATGCGGAAGTAATTGAAACAATAATTTAAAAATCTCAAAACCCAACAATTAAAATAAGAAAAAATCTCCACAGCTCAGTGTATATACAATAGCCCAAAACCCGGCAAAAATACAAGTCACAAGCTCTATGACAATATCAAAGTTAGCGCTATACAACTGTATCTTGTAAAGAAAGAAAAATACAGAAATGGGTAGAAGGGGACTCCAAGACTTGCGGGCGCGGGCAGGTGTACCTTGAAGTCTCCAATGCGAACTCAGCTCACTAGTGATGAGACTGATAGGAGGTACTGGATCTGCACAAAAAGATGTACAAAAACATAGCACGAGTACTCCATAACGGTACTAGTAAGTGCCAAGCCTAACCTCGGTAAAGTAGTGACGAGGTCAGGTCAAGGCCTTACTGGAAATAATAAGAAACAAGATGAATGATTTAACGATATAATAATAATAATGACAATGGAAATGAAACAAGTAAGAAGTATACCAAAGGTTAACTACACATAATCAAGGCAGATAATACATCACAGAAGGAACAAGGATTGACATGCTTAGGAAATATAACAACTAAAGACAATTACAGCAAATAGAGAAAGATCAACAAGGGTCACTACCGAGGTACCGCCTCGTAGTTCCAAATCAGAAGAATAACTCACAATCTTTCCTTATATCACCGTGGAAGCCTTTACATTTAGTTTTGAAAATTATTTTTCCGAAATAGCATCCTGCATTTTAGCCCACCTTATCACACCCCGACTTCTAGTAGTTCCCCTACTAGCCACGCGTATCAAGCCTGCCTTATCTCACCGCATATGTTTCAACCCCAAACCTTATACCACCGCATGTGTATTGTAACGACCCGACTAGTTGTTTTGCTTTTTAGATCCCCGTTCCCTTAATTAAGACTCCCCGTACGTACTTTTATTATTTTATGACTTACGGGGATGGTTGATTTAGATTTGGAAGGGTTCGGGTTGGAATCGAAACACTTAGTTCCTTAATAGCAGCCTATGATGGTTAAGTTTGAATTGAGTCAACGTTTTAAGTGAACGACCGCGGGACCGGGATTTGATGATCTCAATAGATTTGTATGATGATTTTGGATTTGGGCGTGGTTCGGATTGAGTTTTGGATGACTCGGGAGCGTTTCGGCGCTTAATATTGAAAGTTGGCACATTTAAGGTTTTCCAAGTTCTTTAAGTTTGGTTTGGAGTAGACTTTGGTGTTATCAAGAACCGTTTGGAATTTCGAGCCTTGGAATAGTTCTGTATGGTGATTTATGACTTGCATGCAAAATTTGTCATCATTCCGAGTTGACTTGATAGGAATCAAACGTGCGGAAGTATTTTTAGAAGTTTTTGAGGTTCATGTCGAATTCATGCATTTTAGGATCCGATTCTTAATTCTAGATGTTATTTTGGTGTTTCGATCTTACGAGCAAGTCCTTATTAAGTTGTTGGATGCGTGAGTGTAGTTGGGTGGGGTCCCGGGGGACTCGGATGCGAAACAAATTGGAATCGGACACGGATTTGGACATGGGGGACTGCTGGTGGATTCATGCCTGGTGCGCTCGCACCTGCGTGGAATTGGCCGTAGGTGCGAGCTCGCAGAAGTGCCCCATTGATCGCAGAAGCTGCTTGGAGCAGGCTGGCCGGTGGTCGAAGAAGCGGAGTTTACCGCACCTGCTAGCTCGCAGGTGCGAGGAAAGAGGCCTTAGGTGCGAGCTAGGCCAAGAAGGTTTGGTGTCGTAGGAGCAGGAGTTTCTCCGCAGGCGCGAGTGCGTAGATGCAGATCATTTCCACAGAAGCGGATGCGCAGGTGTGCGTGCTTCATCGCAAAAGCAGACTTGGCCAAGCTTGGTGATAACCGTACCTGCGATGGATTTTCCGTAGGTGCAGCATCGCAGGTGCCACCCAAGGTCCGCAGAAGCAGAAATTGTTGGGCAGTGAGGCCATTTTTCCTCACATTTCATTTGGGCTTGGGCAATTTCGAGAGCACATTTGAGGTGGATTCTCATCAATATCCTAAGGTAAGTAACTCCCATCCATTTTCAAGTTAATTATGCGAATTTTAGGCAGATTAAACATGGAAAAATTGTGAGGGATTTGTGAAGGACCTAGGGTTTTGGTAAATTTGAAATTTGACCACGAATTTGGTGATGGAAATGGGAACAAATTATATATTAGAGTTCGGGAGTTCATGGGTAACAATTATATTTAAAAATTTTCGGAATCTGGGCATATGGGCCCAGGGGTGAATTTCATTAATCTTACAAATTAAGTTGGGTGACTATAATAAAAAGCTAAAATATGGAACTTGAGCATATATTTACTAGTTTATATGAGTTTTGGTTTCGGAGTCTTCAGCGTCGTTTGAAGGGTTCTAGTGAGGTTGGAGAGCCGGATTGAAGACTCGGGACCGAGGTAAGTCTCTTGCCTAACCTTGTAAGAGGGAACTCATCCTCTTAGGCATATCTTTGTTGTGTGTTACTTGTGTGGGGAGCTACGTACGCACGAGGTGATGAGAGTCTGTGCGTAGCTACATTCCATGATATGTTCGGGTAGACTTAGATTCACATCATGTTTTTAATTGTATTTTTGTGTTTATCATGCGTATTAATTGTCTTGATTAGAGCTGAGACTAGGATTTATATTTGCACTTATCAACCTAGCCTTCTTATTTCATAAAATTGGGGAATACTTTATAAAGTATGAAAAATTCTTGTCTTCTCGCCTCACAAGTACTTCCGCGAGCGAGGTAAATTTCTCTACTCTAATGGGATCGGGCCATTCGTCTCGATAGTATTATAACACCACTCTTATGGGATCACGCCGTTTACCTTGGCAGTATGATAATACCACTCTTATGGGATAGGGCCGTTCGTCTCGGCAGTATGATAACACCACTCTTATGGGATCGGGTCGTTCGCCTTGGCAATTTGATGGTAACACTGTTCTTATGGGATCGGGCCGTTTGCCTCAGCAGTACTAAGTACCACTATTTTTATGGGATTGGGTCGTTTGCCTCGGCAACTTCATGCTTAATAATCGAAGCGGGTTCCAGTTTGGGTATAATTGAGTTAGTGCTTCACGACCACTTATAAGATCTTGGTGATATGATACAGACTCCTATTGTATTTATTGTAGTTTCTTTTATTTGGTTTATTAATACTTTTTCTATGCTCACCATGTCTACTTTATGCACGTATATTATTATTATTGACCTCTAGTAAGTGTCCAGTCGACCCCTCGTTACTACTTCTTCGAGGCTAGACTAGATACTTACTGGGTATGTGTTGTTTTCCGTACTCAAGCTACACTTCTGCAATGATGTGCAGGTACTGAGACAGGTTCCACCAATGGTCATGCGGGGGCGTAGCCGATCATCTACGGAGACTTAGTGGTGAGCTTCTTGCCTTGCTACGATCCGCAACACCGAGTCTCCTTCTACATTATTTATTATTCCTGTCTATTACATTCGACAATAGCTTTAGTAGTTGTGTATATTCTCTAGATTGCTCATGTACTTTTGACGCCGGGGTTTGGGAATTCGTAACACTTATGTACTTTTGCACTCGTCATTTCTATTACCACAGAGTATATACTTATTATGTTGGTATTTTGTTTAAAAAGACTTGTCACATTTGCATGAAATCTAGTTTAAAGTGTTCTCTAAAAAGGAAAACTTCCGTATTGATAATTTTTAAAAAAGGCTAAATAAATTGTAGTTACACTTGTAGGCTTGCCTAATGGCGGCATTAGGTGCAGTCTTGATCTATTATGGATTTGGGTCATGACAGATTGGTATTAGAGTTTTAGGTTTACAGCGGTCTCCTGAGTCATGAGCAGGCCCAGTAGAGTCTTGTGGATCGGTACAGAGACGTCCGTACTTATCTTCGAGAGGCTATAGGGTGTTAGGAAACTTCACTTTCTTCATCTCCTATCGTGCAGTTGATATAGTGCTAAGTATCTTTCTATTGATCTCTTACAGATGGTGAGAACGCGCGCTGCGGATGTACCAGGCGGTCGAGATGTTGCTCCCCCTATTGATAGAGGCCGAGACAGAGCCCGGGGGAGGGCTCCAGCTACAGTTAGAGGATGGGGGTGCCCTAGGGTTGCTCCTGTTGTACCACCAGTGGATTTGGTGGAGGATCCTGCTGTTGAGGAGCAAGATGAGGCACCTGCAATTGTGCCAACCCTAGCAGATTTCATGACTGCGCCGGGATTTCAGGAGGTCATGGGCCGTATGCTGCGGTTCATGGACTCTATAACCCAAGCTGGTTTATTTCCAGCGGACCCTACCACATATCAGGCGGAAGAGGGAGCACAGACCCCTATTGGTCAGGCTCCAGGGCACGCTGCTACCGTTTATTAGACCCTAGGTACACTATCTACGGGTGGAGCCCAGTCTGTTGCAGCGGTCATGCCAAAGGCTGTACCAGTCGCGACCGTTGGTCAGTAGAAGTGGTTGGACAGATAGACTAGGCTTCGCCCCTACCTTTGGGGGTGAGCGGTCAGAGGACCCCCAGGATTTCGTTCACCGGTGCAAGGATAGGCTCCGAAACACGAGGATATTGGAGTCCAACGGGGTGGACTTCACCACTTTTCAGTTTGAGGGCAAGGTCTGCAGATGGTGGCAAGATTACCTTCTTAGCAGACTAGCAGGTTCACTTCCTTTTGACTTGTGATCAGTTTACACATCTGTTCTTGGAGATGTACATACCACGTTCTGAGAGAGAGGAGCTTCGAGGTCAGTTTGAGTGACTCCGTCTGGGTCACATGTCTGTCACCGACTATGAGGCGAGATTCATTGACTTTTCTTGCTATGAAGCTATTTTATTCCCCACAGATGCAGAGAGAGTGCGGAAGTTCATTGTATATCTGCACCCTGAGAATTAGGTACCTATAGCCTAGAAGGCAGAGATGGGGACTTCCTTTTAGCAGGTTGTGGATATAGCTCGGATGATCGAGCGTATCCGTAACCGCAGTGGAAAGTTCGCGTCGAGGGACAAGTGGCCCCAGCAGTTTGGGGGATTCAGTGGCACCCCACCTAGGGTTATATGTTAGTTCATGAGGGGTCAGTCCAGCAGGCCCATGCAGTCAGAACCACCGCCTGCTCGGAGTGCTCCAGCACAACCTTATTTCAATGCGATTCCAGAGAGTACTTACCGCCCGCCAGCTATTTAGGGTTCCTCCAGTGGGTATTCGGGCCATCAGGGTCAGACTTCAAGTCAGCTGTCCACCGTTCCGAGGGGTTGTTTCGAGTGCGGGGATCTTGGCCACGTGAAGAGGTTTTGTCCCAGACTTCGGGGAAAGGCCGAGCAATAGGACTATCGGCCCATGCTTACCGCATAAGCTACCACACCGCGCGCCCACCCGGTCAGAGGCAAAGGGAAGGTGGCTAGGGGTCAGTCAACCTAGAGGCGGAGGCCAGACAGGTGGTACACCGGCTAGATTCTATGCTATCCCCGCTGGCCAGAGGTAATCAACTTTAATGCAGTGATCATAGGTACTATTTTTATTAGCCGGAGGATGCCTCAGTATTATTTGATCCAGGGTCTACTTACTCCTATGTTTCTTCTCTTTTTGCTCCTTATTTGGATGTGTATCGCGAGTCCTTGGGTGTCCATGTATATGTGTCCATGCTAGTCAGTGATTTTGTTGTTGTGGATTGGGTCTACTGTTCCCGTATGGTGACTTTCTGTGGATATGACACCCAAGCGGATCTTCTATTGCTCGATATGGTTGATTTCGAGGTTATCTTGGGGATGGACTGGTTGTCCCCGTGTCATGCAATGCTTGATTGCTATTCTAAGATTGTCACCTTGGCGATGCCTGGGTCGCCCAGATTAGAGTGGAGAGGTTTGTCTATCGGTACTTCCAACCAGTTTATTTCCTTCTTGAATGCTCGACTTATAGTTGAGGAGGGTTATTTGGCTTAGTTGGCCTTTGTTCGGGATACTAATGCATAGATTCCCACATTAGATTCAGTGTCGGTGGTACGAGAGTTTTTTTAATTTATTTCCTATTGATCTACCAGGTATGTAGCTGGATCGAGATATCGATTTCGGTATTGATTTGGTGTCGGGCACCCAACGTAATTATACTTCACCTTATCGTATGGCTCTCAAGAAGCTTAGAGAGCTAAAGGAGCAGCTTAATGAGTTGCTTGAGAAGGGGTTCATTATACCTAGCGTGTCGCCTTGGGGTGCACCAGTGTTTTATGTGAAGAAGAAGGATGAGAGTATGTGGATGTGCATTGATTATCGCCAGTTGAACAAATTCACCATTAAGAACAAGTACCCGCCGCATATTGATGATTTGTTTGACCAGTTTCAGGGTGCTAGGGTGTACTCCAAGACCGACTTGAGATATTTGTATCATCAGCTGAAGATTCGTGCTTCGGATATTTTGAAGACAGCCTTCCGGACCAGATAGGGTCACTATGAGTTCTTGGTGATGTCCTTCGGCTTAACTAACGTAGGGTTCATGGATTTGATGAACCGCGTGTTTAGGCGGTACCTGGATTTATTTGTCGTTGTCTTCATTGATGACATATTGATCTACTCGCGTAGTCTGGAAGAGCACGAGCAGCATTTGAGATTAGTGCTTCAGACCTTGTGGGAGCAGGAGCTTTATGCTAAGTTCTCCAAGTGTAAGTTTTGGTTGGATTCTGTGGCTTTCTTGGGGCATGTTGTATCAGGTGAGGGCATTAAGGTGGATCCTAGGAAGATTGAGGCAGTCCAGGGTTGGTCTCGTCCTACCACAGTGACCGAGATCAGGAGTTTCTTAGGGTTAGCAGGGTATTATCATCAGTTCGTGGAGGGTTTCTTGTCTATTGCAGCGCCCTTGACTAGATTGACCCAGAAGGGTCCTCCATTTCGATGGTTTGACGATTGCGAGGCGAGCTTTTAGAAGCTCAAGTCGGCTTTGACTACAAACATTAGTTTTAGTGTTGCCTTCCGGTTCAGGGATGTATACCGTGTATTGCGACGCTTCACATGTTGGACTAGGTTGTGTATTGATGTCGGAGCGGCGAGCTATTGCATATGCTTCACGTCAATTGATGCCCCATGAGAAGCATTACCCCGTGCATGATTTGGGGTTGGCCGCGATAGTTCGTGCTCTCAAAATCTAGAGGCATTATCTTTATGGGGTGTCATATAAAGTTTACACCGATCATTGCAACTTGCTGCATTTGTTCAAGCAAAAGGATCTTAATTTGAGGCAGCGCAGGTGGCTTGAGTTATTAAAGGACTATAATATTACCATATTTTACGATTCGGGCAAGGCGAATGTGGTCGCGGATGACTTGAGTAGAAGGCCGAGAGTATGGGTAGTTTGGCATTCTTTTTGGCAGAGGGAGACCTTTGGCTTTGGAGTCAGTCCTTAGCTAACATACTTGAGAGTTTGGATATTTCATAGCCCAGTCAGATTCTTGCATGTGTCATGGCTCAGTCTTCACTGCTTGAGCAGATCAAGGCTCATCAGTAAGATGATCCGCACTTGCTGGTTCTCAGAGAGACGGTATTACAGGGTGGTGCCAAGGAGGTTTCTATCGGTGAGGATGGTGTTCTGCAGCTCCAGGGCCGCCTATGTGTTCCTAATGTCGATGTCTTAGGGGAGAAAATTGTAGAGGAAGCGTACAGTTCTCGGTATTCTATACATCCAGGGGCTACGAAAATGTATCGTGACCTGAGGCAGCATTATTGGAGGCGGCTGTGAGCATCTGATTTTTGCCCTAAGCAGTAATTCCCAAATTTCAAGCAAAATAATTTTTTTCTAATATTTTATAATTTTGTGTGAATTTTGTGGCATTCTTTGGTAATTGGTGCATTCATTTTATGCATTTAATCCATAAAAAATACCAAAATATGCATTAGCATTTAGGGATTTAATTTCACAATTTTAGTATTAATTAGTCTTAGAATAAAATACAAAGAAATTGCAAGAAAGTAGTCTTTTGCATTAATGGTTTTTGCATAGAGTTACAAGCAAATTTTAGGAATTAAAATAGCTTAATTAGGTCTTTGCTTTGTTTAGGCATTTTATAAAAAATCAGAAAAAATAAACAAATACAAAAATACAAAAAAATGTAAAGCAAAATAAGGAAAAAATACAAATTGCCCGGATTGGGCTGTTTGTATTAGTCCAAAAGGAAAACCCTCCCTTGCCCACATACCAGACCCAGGCCCAATACACCACCCGGTGCAGTCCCTCCCATAACAAAACGACGTCGTTTTGACGTCGTTTAATCACAACCGTTCATCTCCCCATATCCGACGGCCATGATTAGTCCCCAAGATCAAATATAACTGTCCGAAATTTTATACAAAAAATCAAAACAATATCTCTTCTTCCTCGTACCAATCCACCCCTGTAACGCCGGTCACCGTCTCCGCCATAAGCCACCATACCCCACCGTCCCACCACCGTCCCGCCGCCGTCCGCCGCCGGCCGGAAATCGCCGCCGCCGCCGGCGAAGCTCCAATGACCACCAAAAATACACCACAGATTCATCTTCCTCTCCTCTTTCCAACCCCCATAATATCATCTTCCAATTCCTAGCCAAAGTTCTCAAATATTGAATCAAAAGTTCCGGCCAAAACACAATGTTATCCAAACCGGCCCAAATTCACACCCCATAGTCCCCATGGCTTCCTCATCGTTAACCCCCAACCAAAATCGTTCAAATCTTACTGGAATTCCCCCAATTTTAGATCTTAAAAAAAAAACTGGCAAAACCCTAGATAAAACCTTTGAGATTTCTGACCGTAACTTCCTCAATCATGTGGATTCTTATGAAAATACATGATTGGGGATGTTACGTGTCAAGAATCCTCAAGGATTCAAGCAACAAAGTTGTCCGAGCCCTTAATCCGATTAGGTATGTTTTCTTTCTTCTGATCCTTATTCTTGTGCTCTAGTGATTCTAATAGCATTGTATTAGCAGTAGTTTGATTTGGTTGTGTTTTATTTCAATCTTGGTTTAGCTATTGTTCCAAATCTGTTCAAACACTGTCTGGTTAATGGCAGTGGTGATGTTAGTTCCAATTTAAATTGATAATTGTTTCTTAATTCAATATTTAGGATAATTGAATGGTTATAGCTGATTTAGGTTAGATGAAATTAACATAGTCAATATTAAGTTAAATTAAAAGGGGCTTGGGTAGTCTAGCAATTTCAGAAGGCTTAAAGGGTAGTTTGGACATGGGAAAAGGGTACTTTCAGCAGGTTTGGTAGTTTTTGAAAAGGGGTAAGGGTAGAGTAGGGATTGTAATAGGCATAGAACCTTCTAGGGGGGACCATAGTGTAAGTTCTAATAAACTTAAGTTAGTTGCTTGTGTAACAAGTCAGAAAATAAAGGTTAAACACTGAAATTAGAATAGGGACTAAGGGGTAAAGGGAAAAATCTGAATTGGACCTAAGTTCACCTATAAATAGGCATTCATTTGCCTTGATTCACAAGTTTGAGAGGCCTAAAATTCACCCCCCAGTATTGACAGATTTGAAGTCTGAAATTCAAAAACAAATACAATTCAAAAACCACAAAGAAAAACAGTAGAAAATCCAAAAATAGGTACTGTTCTATTGGGACTCTTAGATCAAGTTTGAATTTCATTTGTAGATCAGATTTCAGTGCAACAGAAGGTTTAAAAATAGTTTGGGCATCTTCTAGACCGTGTTTGGTTCAGGTTCAGGGACTTCTGGGTTGATTTTGAGTGTATGTTGATCCAATCATATCTGGTTTTCATCTGCTTTTGGTGTTTAATCTGCTGCTAGTCATTCCTGGGTTTGCTGTGGTATTTGTGGATCTGAAAATGGTCTAGTTGCTTTGGATTTGGGCTGTTGTTCATTACTGCCTTAAGCTGACCTCTCCTCCTCCATTTCTATTTTATTTCCAGGTACATATTCTTGAGATTAACTTGATGTATCATTGAGTTGGAATATTGAAATGAAGGCCCATTTGCTTACCTCTTGAGATGTGTGTTCAAGTTATCTTGCTAGGATAGATACTCATGGATGTACATTTGTTAAGCCTGCTTTAAATTTGTGTTTACATTGTAAACCTTGGACTGTATAACTGGACTGTATAACTGGACTGTACATATGGACTGTGCAATGAGTTTTATTCTGATTATAGCGATTCACATGCTAGAATCTAATGTCTGCTTTCTGCGGTTAATGACATGATTGGACTGTTTAGTTTTGAGCTGAAATTTGTATGAACTGTAAAGGCTATGAACGTTCATATTACTTGGTTGTAACCTTTTGTGATGATTCATGTTGGTAGGCCAATAGAGTTCGAAATAGTATTTTAAAACTGGCCAATGATAAGTGTCAAATTAGCTCTTGGGAATCTGTTAGTTTAAAATAGGATCCACGCATTAGAAATATCAAAGACCTGCGATTATCTACAAGCCTGGGCACAAACTATAATTAAAACAAGATGATACTAATTAGTTGCAAGTTATTTAGTGTAGATTCAACATATTCATATTTAATTGATTCTGTTCTCGTATGACTTAAGGCCAGTGGCTGAGTTTTTTCGCAATTTGAGCTTTGACACAGGCCCAGGTTTAAAGTAGTGTCTTTGTGCCCAAGTTTGGGCCAAACAAACAAGCCCAGCTATGACAAGGATACTAGGTCGGGCTTGTCTCCAGGCTAGGCTGATTTTGCAATTAGCAATGTCTCCTTATTGGGCTTACTACAAGGCCCATGCCTGGACAGCAACTATTTATTGAACATTTAAGGTTTGTTCAAGGCCTGATTTCTCGTAAGGGCCTGCTTTAAGGCCCACAAACTCAAACGTTTCCTTGGGTACTTTGTTCAACATCTATGTGAGTATCTTGGTAATAACTAATTGATTGGGGCCTTCTCTTATTAGTAGAATACTTAATAGTGTTTCTCAAATTTCTCAAGGTCACTAAGCAAATAGATCGCGGGTCCCTTGACAAATGCTTAAGTTAAATGTTTAGACTCCGGGATAGGTCGTTTAGCGAATTTCACGACCTTCCCCAAAAACAATAAAACGTGTAGTGGCTTTAGGTGCGTACTTTAATAATATCACTTTCCTGAATTCGGGTGCACATTTATGTGACCCAAATTCAAATCTCAACGTAGTCAAAGTGTGTTAACAATCACGGGTGCACTGGTGCGACGTGGTTCGAGATGCATTTTCACAGCGTTGCAATTCTTAAAAATAAAAATGAACGCGGTTTACTAGTAAAAGCACATGGGACATAACATGTTTTGAAATCAGATAAAATCAAATACAACAGTTAAGCGACCGTGCTAGAACCACGGAACCCGGGAATGCCTAACACCTTCTCCCGGGTTAACAGAATTCCTTACCTGGATTTCTGGCTCGCGGACTGATAACAGACTCATAATCTCCTCGGGTCGGGATCTAACCGGTGACTTGGGACACCACTAATTTCCTAAGTGGCGACTTTGAAAATTTAATAATAAATCCCGTTCCGATTGTCACTTCAAGTTGGAAATAACTCCCTTTATTATATTGTACTATAAAAGGAGGTGTGACAAGTACATGACTCATCTCTGAGATACTTGGCATTGGCATGCACACATGACATACAGGCATAGAGGTGCATTTTTTCCTTATGTTGTACGGTATCACATCATTCATGACTTTTTTACACACATTATATGTGGGCGTAGAGGGGTATTTCACACTTGCTATCTGGAAAGAAAAAATAAAACATCTTATCTACTGTGAAAAGGATTTTGGAAAAATTATAGTTTTCAAACTATCTCATATTTTTCGACGATTTCGGTAAAGAATTTGAGTTTTCACTGTTATTATTGAAAAAAGGAACTATTTTTCGAAAAATTATGAAAAAGCTGAGCATTTTTACTTCTGAATTGCTTCCTTATTTATATGCTCTACATTGTTATAAATTGTTGATTGGCTATTGGTGTTGGACCCGACCATGTTCCAACTCGTCACTACTTTCAACCTAAGGTTAGGTTTGTTACTTATTAAGTATATGGGGTCGGTTGTACTCATACTACACTTCCTACACATTGCGTATAGATTTCGGATGCCGATGTTGCCGTGTTCGATGAGAGCTGGATTGGAAGATATACCTGTGTCCCTGTTGTAGCTGCCTCTTGTTCATGATAGCCTTAGATTTTAAAACTCTGTTTATGTACTTTTCAACAGAAAGTGTATTTAGTTCATATCAGCTTTGTAAACTTTATTCTTAGAAGCTCATGATTTGTACTACCCGTCCTTGGAAAATGTATAAGATTCAGATAATTCCTTTGTTTAATTGTCTTATTAATATTATTGAAATTGGATAGTTATTAGTTGGCTTACCTAGCGGGTTGGGTTAGGTGCCATCATGACTAGTGGATTTTGGGTCGTGACATATAAACTCTAAATAATATTCCCAATTGTTTGCAATTACACCTAATCCAAACAAATAATAATTTTTGAAAACCCAAATTCGAATTCAAAGCTTCAAAGCTTTTTAATGGCTGTCAATGGTGGAGAGTCAAACACCTTCAAAATTTATTGATTGACAATTTCAATTTGAACACCAATTGTGCAACATGAAAGAAAATTGCTAAGTTAAAACTCTATAGTAAAACGATTGAAATCCATTGATGAATTCCATTAAAAATATATACAACATGAAAGGATAAAAAATAGATGACATCAGAGGAAGAAAAATGGGGAAAGAACAGAGAAAGAGAGATTGAAAGACAAAGAGAGAGTGCATGAGAGAGAGAGAGAGAGAGAGAGAGAGAGAGAGAGAGAGCAGGAAAAAGAGAGAATAAGGATGAGAAATAATTGATTCCTTATTCAATTCCTAATATAAAGGGATACTCATTTAATTTCTAAGTGTAAATAATTAATAAATTATATATGCCTATGTAATTAAATTGAGACTTGAGTAAGAAAGGTAATAAAGTTTCAAATAATATATAGGAAGGTAAAAATCTCATACAAAAATACGTTTTGGATTGAAAACGTATGGCATTTGCATAGAAATTTCACGGCATAAAAATATCAAGTCACGAGGCACAATTGAAGGATAACAAAAAGGTTATCTCAATATTCAAAAGCTAAATGAATTGCATGAAAGAACTATGCTCATATATATAGTTGAAAAATATGCTTTGACGCCGTCCATTCATAAGCGAAAGCTTTTGGAGTCTAACATATGTTGGATTCCGATATGTGCATCTATACTAATTGGCCCACAACTAGAGTTTCCAATGTTTATTGCTCATAGATGACTCATGTTTATTTGTCAACTGTAATAATGTTCGAAATGTGATTTGTTAGGTGGTAAAATCTTTTATCCTAACCCCCACCCTCTCCCTTGAAACCAATTTATAAAGAAGAGATCGAGGATGAGTATGTTGTCCATAGGTCATTTTGATTATAAGATAAATCTTGGGAATTTCAACAGAAACTCGATCAAATCATGTATGTGATAGAATAGAGTACCTTTGATTATTTCTATTTTTATGAGGATAACATAAACTGTTTTTTCCAGCTATTTACATATAACAAAAGAATTAGACTCTACATTAACCGAAGAAAAGAAAGGATAAAGGTTCATAAAGAACCCCACCATTTAAGCTGGCTCAACCCTGGAAAATAAATAAATGTTGCTTTCGGTACATTCCTTATGAATTTCGTCTAGCCACAGAGTTCTATCATTTAGGTGTAATGTCTCAAACTTTATGAGTTGTTTTTTCATCTTAGCTTTTATATTTTTTTCCCCTTGTAACGGAGATGGTGGGCAGTTTGTGCACACTTTTACTATTTTATAGAGTATATAATTGTTTTTTTTTTTCTTATTAACACAACATTAAATGACTTTATCCACTTAGGCAATGGATTGCAGTAAATTACACATGGAGGCAGGCATGAGGATACAAGTTATGAGAATTCCATGTCTATTCTATCAACATCAACATGCACTGGGATTTTCTGTACAATTCCAAAGTCCCAAAAGGGATCCTATGCGTATTGTAATATTCTCCTAATAAAGACAAGTTGCAAGACAGAAATGAAAGGACATGTGAAGAAAGAGATAAGGATGCCATGGTGCCCGTAAGATCAGGGAGACCCTATTCCCCTGCTAAAACAACTGCCTGTGCTTCTCAATTTTTTTTCTTCATTTTAATTCTCCAAAAAAAAAAAAAAATTGTAAGTAGACGGCTAAAATTGAAAAGCAATACACTTACTCAAATTTAGAGCCTTAATTTATTTTTGGTGTTGCCGAGAGTCTTTCGAAAATAACCTCTCTATCTTCCAGGGTAGGGGTAAGGTCTACGTACACACTACCTCCCCAGACTACACACTTTGGAATATACTGCATTGTTGTAGTAATTTATTTTTGGTGTTATATCAAAATGACATAGTTTTGTTGACTTCCTGGAATTCCGACATATATATACTTGAGAGAGCTAAACATCTTTTTGAACATACATATCAGCACGTACGTCTTTGGTGCGATTAATGAAATTTCACTAATCAACAAAAAGTATGCGGCTTAAATTGGTGTTTTGACCTGATAAACTTGAATAAAAATCCATAGGCAATTAATTATTGACTTCTTTTTTGGACTTTGATGGCCATGTTTGATTTCTGAAGATTTTTCTTACAGTTAAAAAGCATATATAATGGTAAGGTTTGGATTAAGGGTGTGTTTGGTAGGAAGGAAAATGTTCTCCTATTTTTATCATGTTTGGTTGATTTAAATGTTTTGAAAAACATTTTCCTTATGAACTCATTTTCCTCTAATTGGAGGAAAATGTTTTCCTTATCAAGAGAAGGAAAAATATTTTCCCAAATTCCTTCTCAATCTTCCCCACCCTATTTCCCATCCCCACCAACCCACCCACCCAACCCCACCCCGTGCCTACCCACCCCAGCCCCTCACCCCCACCCCCACCCCCACCCTTACCCTAAATAAAAACTATTATTAATACTACTTTCTTTTCATGTTATAGATAGAGTTTTTTTGTATTTCAACAGTGAGTATTTTTTTACATGATATGAAAAAGTATTTTTTTCATTTCAACAAAATGAGTACTTTATTTTCATGTTGTACAAAGAGTACTTTCTTTTTCAACCAAAAAAAGTATTTTTTTTAGTTATGGAGCACAAATTTTAACGTCTTTTTTGCGTAAAATAGTAAAGCAACACATTAGTTCCTTTGTGTTCGTGAGAATTTTTAGAAAAATACTCCCTCCGGTTCACAATAAGTGACCAGTTTCCTTTTAGCACGCCCATTAAGAAAATGTTAAATCCTATACAAAATACCTAGTATGACTAAACTACCCTTATTAAATATTGGTCACATAGTTATAGTGAGGAGTGAGAAAACTTTTTAGGGATATGCACATAAGGGTAAAAGAGTAAAAACAAATTGAATTTTTTCTTGATTACCTAACTGGACACTTATTGTGAAACGGAGGGAGTAATTAAATTCTTGAAGAAAGTAAAGTCCTGAAAACGTTGAATATTTTAGGGTGTGTGGGTGTGGGTGTGGGTGGGGGTGGAGGGGGGGTGAGGAGAGTAGCATAAGAATTTTTTTTTCTAAAAATATATTTTTTACTCGCTAACAAAGAACTAGAAAATATTTTTTTGAAAAACGTTTTCCATTCACGAATCAAACAAGAAAAAATAATTGATAAAACCACTCATTTTTTATGAAAACATTTTTTCTTCGTACCAAACAGACCCTAAATCTATCATATTTATTGAACCACCCAATTTTTGGGGGAACACAGAAGATACGGTACATTGTACAGAAGCTGTTAATGGTATAAAAGGTATGGCACCATATTTTGCACAAGATAAATAGAGATGATGAAAATGTACCTTTTATTTAAAGTTGTACCAAAAGGTAATACTGCTGCCTGTCATACTTTAAGGTGAAAGCACTGTCAATATAGAAGAAACAGACTGCATAAGGAAAACGGAAGGAATATTATTTGAGAAACGAGAAGACGTAATCTCCCTTAAAAAGATAAGAAAGAAAATAAAAAGACAAAAAACTCAATAGCCGCCTCTTTCCATCTCCCTCTTCTTTCAAACTAGCTCCATGTCTGACCTTCAAATTTTCGATCAAGATTTTCCCAAAGGACATGAAGATCATAATAATAATAATAATGGTTCAGAAGAAATAGAGATAAACATATTAAACAATACTGAAGAGTTATGTCGAACCCCAACCTCTCAGAAAAACAAGATTCCAACAGTTGGAAGATGCCCTCCACCGGCACCGAAGAAACCGAGGAAATTACTGTTTTGTAAGAGGAAATTGTATGATCACTTCTTTGAAGTTAGTGGAAATGAAGAGCTGGAGCGCTTCTTTAGATCATATACTCGACTTACACCGTCAGGTATGGCTGTTAAGAAGAGACTTCTCAGCTAATAGACATTCAATCCTTTTAGTATTTATTTCATGTGAATTATAAGACATGTATAATGTACCCTTCATTATATATTTTAGGGTTGTTAAGTTCCTTCACGCTATATTCTCTATTGATTAAAAGATTAAAAATAAATAGATAGCTGATGATATTTATTTGGCGTTATTTAATTTTTTCCGATCCATGGAGGGTGTAAGAGAAGGTGATGAATAAAATGATGTGTGGAAATTATTGTATAGTCGTTTTTTTTTTTTTTGCTGCATTATGGTATAGTCCCTTTTTTTGTTTTTGCTGAATTATGGTGTAGGCAATACTCAATACAAAGTCTTGAGTTATAAGTTTCCTGCCAACTGTGAGCAAGCTTCCCGGAAAATGTCTCAATTTTTCAATTCTGAAACAGGAAAAATAATTGATTTTTTTAGTTTTCTTCATTGGTTACTAGTTGAGCCAATTCTTTCTTTCTTTTTTTTTTTTTGTTTAATTTTTTTTTTTTACTTTTTTTCGTAGTTATGATTGACCGGAGATGCTCCTAAATCATACTGCTGAGATTTAATGTCCCGTTGAATGTAAAATATTACAAATTATTAGAGTAGTAAAATAGAAATGAATGCTGGAGAGGTCGATCGGATAAGAATTATTCGAGAAAAATTACTGATTAAATCTAAATTTATTAAGCGATGAAGTGCTTAAGTTGAAAGAACTAATTCAGGTTCTGCAAGTCTTTATGTTCCTCTTGAGGGGCCTGTTTGCTGTTGTCTTACACCTATTCTCGTTAAAAGCATTATATAGTACAACCATAGCTTTCCTTTGCAATTTTTTTTTTACATATATAGTCCTTCATATATAGTCCTCGAAGGAGAAGTAGACATACAAATTAAATCATACCACTTGCGTGAAAGCAAATTGAGGCTGTTAAACTATGTACGCATGACCCCGAAGGAAATTGAACTAATTAAATTTTTGAGAAGGAATATGATAAAAGTTGTTGACTTTATTGCATATTTGTATTGGACGAAGAATGGCCATTCTTTATACAAAAAACTATACCTAACTATGAATTTCAATACATTATGTACTCCAGGTGGTAGTATGGTCCGTTAGGTTCATTATCAAAACCAGGTAACCAAACATAGATTCAATGAAATAATGAGGTCGAACAGTTAGCTTTTCTAATTAGATCCATATTCAGAAATTTTGATATAGAATAGTACAATAGAGTAAAATTAAGCTAATGAGTTCTAAATTAATAATTTATACTTATTTAAGGGATTTTAAAAATAAATACATATAATTTAGACCAAAGCTACTAGGTTCGATCGAATCCATAGCATGCTAGCTCTGCCCCTTAGTCCATATGCGTACAAAAGGTCTTTTGTTATACTTCCTTTTTTTCCCCTCTGTTATACTTCCTTTCACTATGAACAAATTGTGCAAAAAAAATCTCTTCTTTGCATCCATTCTGAATCAACTTGGACGAAATAAGGTTTTACTAGGAGATTATGGATTTTTGAGTTCGTAATTGGTTACTGGTTCAAATCTGCTGAGATTTAAATTTTAGTTGATGTAAAATAAAATTCAAGTTGGAGTATTAATTTCTACATCAACAGTTCAGAATATTTATTGCCCTGAAATTTGCCAATACTGGTCCTCGATCCTTTTAAGGAGGCAACAATGATAAATAAAAATTAAACGAGAGTTCAATATGGCAATTATTGTTGGTGATCAAAGGATGTGACAGTATAATAAGCAACGTGCGAATTGGAAGCCTGGACAAGGTTTCTATCAATTAGAATTTGATCATATGACTCGTTAGCACAATTTTATCGTATGTCTTGGACATTATTAATATGGTTGCAAATGGAAGTCAGCCTCAACATCTCCAAGCTAAGGAATGGGCACATGCACACATCTTCGATCCCTACATATATTCACGAAGATAAAGAAACAAGAAAGATCATATCAAGACATGGAGATTGAGCAGCTAGAGAAGTACAATACGTACATTTTTTCAGGAATGCAATGAATAAACAAGTCACTGTACTCATGCATATGCAAGAAACAGTTGAATTCCTTAAGTATAACTCTCTTGTTAATTACACTCAGACCCCATCGCTAGTACTTTAAAGAAAAAAATTTGAATTATAAGAAAGCAACTAAAAGATGATAAGAACAGTTTCCTTTTTTATGTTATTCAATTAATCAAAAATTCAGTAAATTTGTGAAAATTCACATGCAGAGAAATAAAAAATGCATAGTTATTAAACGTAAATTAAAAGTGCAAATTTACCTTTATTCTATTTGAGTACTTCCATGTCCAAAATAAGATGAATTAAAATCTTTAAAATAGGTTGGAGACTAAAACAATTATATAAAACTAGTGGAAAAGATTGAAGATATAATTCAATTTATGTCGCGACCCGGAATTCCCACCTTCGGGATCGTGATGGCGCCTAACATTTTGCTTGCTAGGCAAGCCAAAGTTAGAGTAATTCTTTACCAATTTTAACTACTACGACCAATTTAACCAATTAAACAGAAATGAAGTCCAAGATAAAATACAAAATAGCGTAATAATCCAATATCTATTACAACCCGGATCTGAAGTCACAAGTACGCGAGCTTTTTCAGGTTCTACATATAGAGTCTGAAATGAATACAACTGTCTCGAACGAGATGAATAGTAAAATAAGGAAAGGAGAAGGGGACTTCAAGGTCTATGGACGCCAGCAGATCTACCTCGAGTCTCCAAATGCTAATCCGAGCTGATGCGCCTCACGGACAGCTGGGACCAGTACCAAAATCTGCACAAGAAGTGCAAAGTGTAGTATGAGTACAACCAACCCAATGTACTCCGTAAGTGTCGAGCCTAACCTCGACGAGGTAGTGATGAGGCTATGACAGGACACCCACGTAATTTATAAACCTGTACAGACAAAACTATACGTACTACATAGCGTACAACATAGCAACAAATAATGAATTAACATGTACTATTGGGAGGGGACATGCGAAAAGGGTATAAGATACGGTAACTACAGCAAGGAATATTAACAAGAAACAGTCAATAAGCCTTCAACCAACAAAACGAATAAACATAATGAATAGAGCTGCACGACATCACCCTTCGTGCTTTTACTCTCAGCCTCACCATGAATCAGTAACAATGGAACGACATCACCCTTGCTTTCATTCTCAATCTCTCCATAAAATGATAAATACGGCACAGCATCACCCTTTGCGCTTTTACTCTCAATTTCATCATGAAATAATAGATATGGCACAACATCAGCCTTCGTGCTTTAACTCTCAAATACGGCACGACATCACCTTTCGTGCTTTAACACTCTCCTTTACCATGTAACAATGAACATATTACAATAGTGAGATAGAATAAGCAAGATCAAGTCTTATGTCAACAATGGTTTCACAATACTAACCTCAACTTCAAAAACAATGCTCGATTATCACAGATAGCCCATAAATGTGAAAAGAACGATCAATTTAATAATTAACTAGTCTAAGCATGGATATCATGATCAAAGAAAGAAGTAAATTACAAGAAACAAGTCCCACTTGCATGCTTTGATCCAATAACAACGCATAAGTACTCGTCACCTCACATATACGTTGTACCCAACATTTAGACATGTAGCAAATAGGCAAACAAGTCCTAATCCCTCAAGTCAAGGTCAACCACGATACTTACCTCGCTCTAAAAATAAACTCAAAGCTCAACCACAGCTTTGCCTTTCGAACAAGCCTCCTTAAGTATAACTCTCTTGTTAATTACACTCTGACCCCATCGCTAGTACTTCAAAGAAAAAAAAAATTGAATTATAAGAAAGCAACTAAAAGATGATAAGAACAGTTTCCTTTTTTTATGTTATTCAATTAATTAAAATTCAGTAAATTTGTGAAAATTCACATGCAGAGAAATAAAAATGCATAGTTATTAAACGTAAATTAAAAGTGCAAATTTACCTTTATTCTATTTGAGTACTTCGATGTCCAAAATAAGATGAATTAAAATCTTTATAATAGGTTGGAGACTAAAACAATTATATAACACTAGTGGAAATGATTGAAGATGTAACTCAATTTATGTCGCGAGCCGGAATTCCAACCTTCGGGATCATGATGACGCCTAACATTTCACTTGCTAGGCAAGCCAAAGTCAGAGTAATTCTTTACTAATTTTAACCACTATAAACAATTTAACCAATTAAACAGAAATGAAGTCCAAGATAAAATACGAAACAGCATAATAATCCAATATCTATTACAACCTGGATCTGGAGTCACAAGTACACGAGCTTTTAGAGGTTCTACATAGAGTCTGAAATAAATACAACTGTCTCGAACGAGATGAATAGTAAAATAAGGAAAGGAGAAGGGGACTTCAAGGTCTATGGACGCCAGCAGATCTATCTCGAGTCTCCAAATGCTAATCCGAGCTGATGCGCCTCACGGACAGCTGAGACCAGTACTAAAATCTGCACAAGAAGTGCAGAGTGTAGTATGAGTACAACCAACCCAATGTACTCCGTAAGTGTCGAGCCTAACCTCGACGAGGTAGTGATGAGGCTATGACAGGACACCCACGTAATTTATAAACCTGTACAGACAAAAATATACGTACAACATGGCAACAAATAAAGAATTAACATGTACTATTGGGAGGGGACATGCGAAAAAGGTATAAGATACGGTAACTACAACAAGGAATATTAACAAGAAACAGTCAATAAGCCTTCAACCAACAAAACGAATAAACATAATGAATAAAGATGCACGGCATCACCCTTCGTGCTTTTACTCACAACCTCACCACGAATCAGTAACAATAGAACGGCATCACCCTTCGTGCTTTCATTCTCAATCTCTCCATAAAATGATAAATACGGTGGCACGACATCACCCTTCGTGCTTTTACTCTCAATTTCATCATGAAATAATAGATATGGCACAACATCACCCTTCATGCTTTAACTCTGAAATAGGGCACGACATCACCCTTCGTGCTTTAACACTCTTCTTTACCATGTAACAATGAACATATAACAATAGGGAGATAGAATAAGCAAGATCAAGTCTTATGTCAACAATGGTTTCACAATACTAACCTCAAGTTCAAAAAGAATACTCAAATATCACAGATAGCCCATAAATGCGAAAAGAACGATCAATTTAATAATTAACTAGTCTAAGCATGTATATCATGATCAAAGAAATAAGTAAATTACAAGAAACAAGTCCCACCTGCATGCTTTGATCCAATAACAACGTCGTAAGTACTCGTCACCTCACATATATGTTGTACCCAACATTTAGACATGTAGCAAATGGGCAAACTAGTCCTAATCCCTCAAGTCAAGGTCAACCACGATACTTACCTCACTCCAAAAATCAACTCAAAGCTCAACAACAACTTTGACTTTCGAACAAGCCTCCGACCAACAAAACCTAGCAAATTATCAACCAAATGACTCAACATAAGCCGTAGGAACTGCCCACGAATGCAAAAAATTCAATTTAGGTCATTATTGAAAAAGTCAACAAAAGTCAACTCCCGGTCCCGCTTGGTCCAAACCTAAAACTCGGACCAAAGTACGATTACCCATTCACCCCCAGCCCGGTTATGTTATTTGTTTCGAAATCCGACCTCAATTTGAGGTCTAAATTTCAATTTTACAAAAATCCCTAATTCTACCCAAACCCCCAATTTTCCACCCTAAAAATCCTAGATTTTAGGTTGAAATCTTATGAAATGTAATGGAAGATTTAAAGAAAATAGGTTAGAATCACTTACCAATGAATTGGGGAAGAAGGGCTCTTGGGAAAATTGCCTCTAGAGTTCTCTAGGTTTAAAATTTTGAAAGAATGAGAGAAATGCTGTCTAACTCAATTTTACCCAGTTGCAGATGTCGAAATTGCGATAACTTGTTCGCAATTGTGAGAGGTTGCAATTGCGAACTCCTCTTAGAATCCCAGTAATCGTACTTGCGATAAAATGGTTTCAAATGCGAACCCTGATGCCCCGGCAAATGAGGACCTTACTTCGCAAATGCGAAGATCATCACAAAAGGTTTTGAGTCACAAATGCGACTCTGCCTTCGGAAAAGTGGAAATGGCAAGTTCACAATTGTTTCTTTTCAAATGCAAGCCAGATCTCGCAAATGCGAGATTTGCAGCAGACACCAGAAACAACTATGACTTCTAAGTCCAATCCACTCCGTATCATATTCGAAACTCACCCGAGCCCTCGGGGCTCCATACCAAATATGCACACAAGTCCAAAAATATCATACGAACTTGCTCGCGCGATCAAATCGCCAAAATAACATCTAAAACTACGAATCAGACACAAAATCAAATAAATTTTTTAAGGAAACTTTATAATTGCTATTTTAACAACCGGACGTCCGAATCGCGTCAAACTAACTCCATTTTTTTTTTATCAAATATGACACACAAGTCATAAATATAGAAATGGACCTATATCGAGTTTCGGAACCAAAATACTGACACGGTATGAACAAAGTCAAACATTGGTCAAACCTTTAAGCTCTTTAAACCTTTAAACTTCAGAATTTCGACAATAAGTGATAGCTCGAGCTAGGGACCTCCAAATTCGATTCCAGGCATATGCCCAAGATTCAAATCACGATACGGACCCACCAGGACCGTCAAAACATGAATCTAGGTCCGTTTGCTCAAAACATTGACTGAAGTCGACTCAAATGGATTGCTAAGGCAAAACTTCATATTTTATCAATTTTTAACACAAAAGCCTTCCGAAAAATAACCGGACCTCTCACGCAAATCAAGGAAGGATAAAATGAGGTATCGGGGGCTTTACAACACAGATTTAAGGTTTAAAACTTTAGATGACCTATCAGGTCATCACATTCTCCACCTCTAAAACGACCATTCATCCTCGAACGGACATAGAAAAGTACCTGGACTGGTGAAAAGGTGTGGATATCTACTCTGCATGTCTGAGTCGGACTCCCAAGTAGCTGCCTCGACCGACTGACCTCTCCACTGCACTCTAACTGAAGGATAAATCTTTGACCTCAAGTGTCAAACCTGCCGGGCTAGAATAGCCACCGGCTCCTCCTCATAAGTCAAATCCTTGTCCAACTGGACTGAACTGAAATCTAACACATAGGACGGATCACCGTGATACTTCTAGAGCATGGACACATGGAACACCAGATGGATTGCTGACAAACTAGGTGGCAATGCGAGCCTGTGAGCCACCTCTCCCACTCTCTCAACAATCTTAAAAGGTCCGATATACCTAGTGCTCAACTTGCCCTTCTTTCCGACCATGAATGCAACATCACGAGCTCGACGGTCGGCAAAACTCTTTTGTACCCAACAACCGAGCCTCCCCCGGCTTGAACCATCCCATTGGCGATCGACACCACCTCCTGTATAATGCCTCATAGGGAGCCATTTTAATGCTCGACTGGTAGCTGTATTGTAGGCAAACTCCGCAACTGGAAATAACTGATCCCAAGAATCCCTGAATTCTATAACGCAAGCGCGGAGCATATCCTCCAATATTTGAATAGTGTGCTCGGACTGTTCGTCCGTCTTAGGATGAAATGCTGTGCTCAACTCAACCCGAGTGCCTAACTCACGCTATACTGCCCTCCAGAAGTGCGAGGTGAACTGCGTACCTCAATCAGAAATGATAGATTCGAGCACACCATGAAGACGGGCGATCTCGCGCATGTAAATCTTGGCTAACCGCTCTGAAGAATAGGTAACTGTCACAGGAATGAAATGCGCTGACTTGGTTAGCCTGTCCACAGTGGCCCATACCGCATCGAACTTCCTCTTAGTCCGTGGGAGTCCGACAAAAAAATCCATAGTGATACGCTCCCACTTCCACTCATGAATCTCTAACTTCTGAAGCAAACCACCATGTCTCTGATGCTCATACTTTACTTGCCAACAATTTAGACACCGAGCTACATATGCCACTATTTCCTTCTTCATCCTCCTCCACCAATAATGCTGCCGCAAGTCCTGATACTTCTTGGCGACACCCAGATGAATAGAATATCGAGAACTGTGGGCCTCCTCAAGAATCAACTCACGAAGTCTATCTACATTAGGCACACAAATACGACCATGCATCCTCAAAACTCCATCATCTCCAACAGTAACATGCTTGACACCACCGTGCCGCACCTTGTCCCTATGGACAAGCAAATGAGGGTCATCATACTGCCGCTCCCTGATGCGCTCATACAAGGAAGACCGAGTGACTGTACAAGCTAGGACACGACTGGGCTTTGAAATATCTAACCTCACGAACTGATGCCAAAGCCTGAACATCTGATGCAAGCGGTCTCTCACCGACTGGAACGTACGCAAGGCTGCCCATACTCACTGCCTTTCTACTCAAGTCATAGACCACCACATTGGCCTTCCCGGATGATACAAGATGGTGATGTCATAGTCTTTTAATAGCTCCAACCACCTCCTCTGGCTCAAATTGAGATCCCTCTATTTGAACAAATACTGCAAGCTCCGATAATCCGTGAATACCTCACACGACTCATAGTGCCTCAAAATCTTCAGGGCATGAACAATGGCTGCCAACTCTAAGTCATGAACAAGGTAATTCTTCTCATGAACCTTCAGCTGCCGCGACGCATATGCAATCACCCTGCCATCCTGCATCAATACTGCAAGCCCAATACGAGATGCATCACAATACACCGTGTAAGATCCTTAATTTGTGGGCAACACCAACATTGGCGCCATAGTCAAAGCAGTCTTGAGCTTCTGAAAGCTCGCCTCACACTCGTCTGACCATCTGAACGGGGCACCCTTCTAGGTCAACTTGGTCAATGGGGCTGCTATAGATGAAAACCCCTCCACAAACCAATGGTAATATCTCGCCAAGCCAAAGAAACTCTGGATCTCCGTAGCTGAAGTGGGTCTAGGCTAGTTCTGAATTGCCTCAATCTTCTTAGGATCCACCTGAATTCCCTCTGCCGATATGACGTGCCTCAAGAAAGCAACCGAGTCCAACCACAACTCGCACTTTTAAAACTTGGCATATAACTGGCTATCTCTCAGGGTCTGTAGTACAATCCGAAAATGCTTCTCATGCTCCTCTCGATCGTGGGAGTAGATCAAGATATCATCAATAAACTAAATTACAAAGGAATCCGAATAGGGTTTGAACACTCGGTTCATCAAATCCATAAATGTTGTCGGGGCATTTGTCAGCCTAAATGACATCACTAGAAACTCATAATGCCCATATCGAGTCCAAAAAGCTGTCTTAGGGACATCAGATGCCCTAATCCTCAATTGATGGTAGCCAAACCTCAAATCAATCTTCGAAAACACCTTGGCACCCTGAAGCTGATTAAATAAGTCATTAATCCTCGGCAATGGATACTTGTTCTTGATGGTGACTTTGTTCAACTGCCGATAATCTATGCACATCCTCATCGATCCATCTTTCTTTTTCACGAACAACACAGGCCCATCCCAGGGCGAGACCCTAGGTCTAGTGAAGCCCTTATCAAAAAAATCTTGCAACTTCTCCTTCAATTCTTTCAACTCTGGGGGGCCATACGGTATGGAGGAATAGAAATGGGTTGAATGCCCGGAGCCAAATCAATACAGAATTCAATATCTCTATCGGGTGGCATCCCCGGCAGATCTGCAGGAAACACCTCTGGAAACTCACGAACAACTGGTACTGAATCCATGGAAGGAACCTCCGTACTAGAATCGCGGACATAAGCCAAATAAGTTAGACACCCTTTCTCGAACATATGCCGAGCCTTCACATAAGAGATAACCCCGTTGGTAGAATGGCCAGGAGTCCCCCTCCACTCTAATCAAGGCAAACCCGGCAAGGCTAAGTTCACCATCTTGGCGTGACAATCCAATATAGCATGATAAGGTGGCAACCAATCCATACCTAAGATAACATCAAAATCTACCATATCGACAAGTAGGAGATCTACTCTAGTCTCAAGACTCCCAATAGTAACCACACACGAATGATATACACAATCTATAATAATAGAATCTCCCACAGGTGTGGACACATACATAGGAACACTCAAAGAATCACGAGGCATAACTAGATATGAAGAAAAATAGGATGACACGTAGGAATAAGTAGAGCCCAGATCAAATAGAACTGAAACATCTCTATGGCAAACTGGAACAATACCTGTGATAACACCGTCAGATGACTCAGCCTCAGGCCTAGCTGGGAAAGCATAAAATCGGGGCGGGGCCCCTCCACTCTGAACTACGTCTCTAAGACGGGCCCTTATTGGCTGGCATCCACCTCTAGCGGCCTGAACTCCACCTCTAATGTCCTGACCTCCACCTCTAGCTGCTTGAACCCTACCTCTAGCTGGTTGAGCGGGTGGTGAAGTAACTGGTGTCGGGACCATGGCACGAGAACCCTGATGTTGTGAGTTGCCCGGTGCCTGAGGGCAAAATCTAGCAATGTGCCTCGGATCACCAAAAGTATAGCAGGACCTCGGCTACTGTGACTGCTGACCCTGAAACTAACCCTGTCGACCTGAGTAACCACCTTGAAAACTCTGGAGTGGAGGTGTACTAATAGGAGCTAGTAGTGCACTGTAGGCTAGCTGGTCGAAATGAGACATATGACGACCGCGACCACCTGAAGCACTGTGAGATGTCTGGAGCACTAAGTGAAACGGCCTGGGAGGATGGCCTCTACTAAAACTACCCCTGCCTCTAGATAAGTCGCCACTGAAACCACCGGAAGGGGGAGGCCTCTTATCAGACCCCTGCCCTCTCTTCTGTGAAAGAACCATCTCGATCCGCCTAGAGTCATTCACAGTCGTTTGAAAAGAAATCTCACCTGAAGCTCCACTGCAGGTGCTGGTGCTCGAGCTCTAGGCTGAGCTCTACCTCTGCTTCGGCTTCTGGTGCAACCTCGTCCTCGTCCTCTGCGCCTAGTAAGAGCTGCCACTGGGGGCTCCGGCTGCTGTCCAGCCGAAGAAGCAAAGCGTGTTCTTGCTATCTGCGAGAGAACAAGAGTTAGAAGAGTTCAATTATCAATGAGAGAATAAAATCACACGACAGAGAAGAATAGAAGTGAAATTTGTTCCTAAACTTCATAGCCTCTGGAAGATAAGTACAGACGTCTCGGTACCGATCCTCCAAACTCTACTAAGCCTGCTCGTGACTTGTGAGACCTAGGCAACCTAGTGCTTTGATACTAACTTGTCACGACCGAAATTTCCACCTTCGGGATCGTAATGACGCCTAACATTTCACTTGCTAGGCAAGCAAACGTCAGAGTAATTCTTTACCAATTTTAACCAATTTGAACAATTTTACTAATTAAATAGAAATGAAGTCCAAGATAAAATATGAAATAGCTTAATAATCCAATATCTAGTACAACCCGAATCTAGAGTCACAAGTACACGAGCTTCTAGAGGTTCTACATATAGAGACTGAAATTAATACAGTTGTCTCAAACAAGATGAGTAGTAAAATAAGGAAAGGGTAAGGGGACTTCAAGGTCAGCGGACACCAGCAGATCTACCTCGAGTCTCCAAATGCTAATCCGAGTTGATGCACCTCACGGATAACCGGGACCAGTACCAAAATCTGCACAAGAAGTGCAAAATATAGTATGAGTACAACCGGCTTAATGTAATCCGTAAGTGTCGAGCCTAACCTCGACGAGATAGTGATGAGGCTATGACAGGACACCCACGTAATTAAACCTGTACCGACGAAAATATACGTACAACATAACAACAAATAAAGAATTAACATGTACTATTGGGAGGGGACATGTGAAAGGGGTACAAGATACGGTAACTACAGCAGGGGATAATAACAAGAAACAATCAATAAGCCTTCAACCAACAAAATGAATAAACATAATGAATAAAACTGCACGGCATCACCCTTCGTGCTTTAACACTCTCCCTCACAATGTAACAATGAACATATAACAATAGGGAGATATAATAAGCAAGATCATGTTTTATGTCAACAATGGTTCTACAATACCAACCTCAACTTTAGAAACAATACTCAATTATCACAGGTAGCCCATAAATGGAGAAAGAACGATCAATTCAATAGTTAACTAGTCTAAGCATGGATATCATGATCAAAGAAAGAAGTAAATTACAAGAAACAAGTCCCACCCGCTTGCTTTGACCCAATAACAATGCATAAGTACTTTTTGTTACCTCACATATACGTTGTACCCAACATTTAGACATGTAAAAAATAGGCAAACAAGTCCTAATACCTCAAGTCAAGGTTAACCATGATACTTATCTCGCTCCAAAAATAAACTCAAAGCTCAACCACAGCTTTGCCTTTCAAACAAGTCTCCGAACCAACAAAATCTAGCAAATTATCAACCAAATGACTCAACATAAGCCGTAGGAATTACCCATGAATGCAAAAGATTCAATTTAGGTCATTATTGAAAAAGTCAACTCTCGGGCTCGCTTGGTCCAAACCTGAAATTCGGATCAAAACACGATTACCCATTCACCCCTAAGACCAGTTATGTGATTTGTTTCGAAATCCAACCTCAATTTGAGGTCTAAATTTCAATTATACAAAAATCCCTAATTCTACCCAAACCCCCAATTTTCCACCTTGAAAATCTTTGATTTTAGGTTGAAATCTTATGAAATGTAATGGAAGATTGAAAGAAAATAGGGTAAAATCACTTAGCAATGAATTGGGGAAGAAGGGCTCTTGGGAAAATCGCCTCTAGGGTTCTCTAGGTTTGAAATTCTGAAAGAATGAGAGAAATCCCGTCTAACTCAACTTTTACCCGGTTGCAGATATCGAAATTGCGATAACTTGTTCGCAATTGCGAGAAAGAGCTCGCAATTGCGAACTCCTCTCAGAATCCCAGTAATCGCATTTGCGATAAAATGGTCGCAAATGCGAACCCTGATGCCCTCGCAAATGCGGACCTTTCTTTGCAAATGCGAAGATCATCACAAAAGGTGCTGAGTCGCAAATGCGACTCTGCCTTCGCAAAAGCGGAAAGCGCAAATTCGCAATTGCGAACCTTTACCTCGCAAATGCGAGGACCCCCAGCCATTCCCAGGCTGGCAATTGCCATTGTTTCTTCGCCAATGCGAGGCTCGCAATTGCGAGATCTTTAGCAGACACTACAAACAGCTATGAATTCTAAGTCCAATCCACTCTGTAGCCTATCCGAAACTCACCCGAGTCCTCGGGGCTCAAACCAAATCTGCATACAAGTTTAAAAATATTATACGAACTTGCTCGCGCGATCATATCGCCAAAATAACACCTAGAACTACGAATCGTACACGAAATCAAATGAAATTTTCAAGAAAACTTTAAAATTGCTATTTTAACAACCGAACATCCAAATCACGTCAAATTAAATCCATTTTCACCAATTTTGGCAGACAAGTCATAAATATAGAAATGGACCTATACCGAGTTTCAGAATCAAAATACGGACCCGGTATCAACACAGTCAAACATTGGTCAAACCTTTAAACTCTATAAATCTTTAAACTTCAAAATTTCGACACGAAGCGATAACTCGAGGTAGGGACCTCCGAATTTGATTCCGGGCATATGCCCAAGTCCCAAATCACGATACGGATCCTTCGGGATCGCAAAACATGGACCCGGATCCGTTTACTTAAAATGTTGACCGAAGTCAACTAAAAAAAAGCCTTCCGGAATAAATACTCAGACCGCACATGCAAATCGAGGAAGACTAAAATGAGGTATCAGAGGCATCGAAACAGAGATTTAAGGTTTAAAACTCTAGATGACCTATCGGGTCATCACAATTTACTAACCCTTAATAATTAATTACTACTAGAGGTGGCAAAATGATTAAAACAAAACAGTTATCCACCCATATTATACATTAAAAATGGATTGGATAATGAACTTTTTAAAAATGGGTCGAATATGGATAATAACCATATTATCCACTTAGAAAATGGTTAACCAAATGGATACTAATGTGTTTAACTTTTACATTTGTAAAGCCTCAAATTGGGGTTTCTCAAGTTTGGGAGATTAGGAATTCTCCCGTAAGAAATCATATTTAAGAAGCCATGGATATCTATATTATCCGCCGGATAACCCTTTTTTTATCCGTCTCAAATATGGGTCGGATCGGATAATTTATCCGTGTTTTTGAATTACCTGTTTTCGACTCGTTCATATCCGACCCGACCCGCATGTTTGCCACGCCCAGCTACTCTATCAGTTTATCAGGTAATATTCAGTAATTAATTATAGACGTAGCCCCATTTAAATCTCAATAAACTGCTCAATATATTTGAACAGGTATCCACAGGACAATATTCGATTGTGACTGTTGACCGTTTCAAATTTAAAGAAGAAAAATGAAAAAGGATGAAAAGCGCTGAATCTTCCTCTAGAATCGTCTTTACTCTTCAATTTTACCCCACGTATCATTTAACTTGACACCTGTCTTCTACGTGTCTTCCTCCTAGTAACCTCTCCACAGTGAAAAAGGCTGAAAATCTCCCTCTTCATAAACTATAAACTACACGACCTTATCGCTCCACCACCGTACGTTTTCAATTCAAACACAGCCCAAAAAAGAGAGGGAAAACAGAGCTAAAATAGAAAGCAAACATGGCACCAAAGAAACGTGGAGGAAGGCCGCGCACGACAGTTGTCACCGCCAGGAAAGTGGTGGAAGAAACCGTCTCCGTCGTTGTAACACCAGCCGCCGGCGAAACTGAGACGGAGACTCAGACTCTGACCCAAAGTCAGAGTCAGCCTACTGTTGAGATACTTTCTTCTTCTACCAAAGAATCATTTGATATTTTAACTCCACCACCTTCTGAAGAACCAACCCGTAAAAGAACCATTTCTGTTGAAGACAAGTCTACGCCACAACGTAAGAAAAAGGAGCAACAAAAGGAACAAGTAAAACAACCTGAGGAATTAGAGGAACAGAGAGCGCAGCAGCAAGATGAAGACGAAACACAACCGGCGTCAGAGCCAGGCGAGATGCCAACACCTCCAAAAATGCAAGAGGAAAAAAAGGCCCAAAAAAGGAAACCTGAAGCTACAAAGAAAGCAGCAAAAGCTAAAGGCGGGACAGAGGAAGGTGGAAAGAGGAAAAGGAAGAGGGCGAAAGTGGGTGGGGGAGTGGGACCCAGTGAAGGGTACAGAAGGTATGTGTTTAGGGTGATGAAGCAAGTCCACCCCGATATGGGAATTTCATCTAAGGCTATGACTATACTGAACAATCTGATGGGGGACATGTTCGAGAGAATCGCCAGTGAGGCGGCGACGCTGTCGAAGTATGTCGGCCGGGCGACGTTGGCGTCGGTGGATATTCAAGATGCGGTTAAGTTGGTGTTGCCGGGAGAGCTAGGGAAGCATGCCATTGCTGAAGGGACAAAAGCTGTGACTACTTATGTGTCAAATGTTGGTGGAGGAGATAAATCCAAGTCCAAATCCAAGGCCTAGTGAACTGAAATTTAATGTTTTGTAGTGTAGTTTATGGACATTTAGTTTGTGTTCAGTTCATTTGCTTTAACCCTTTTTAGGCGGGGTTCTATGCCTTCATGGAAATGCATTGCATGCAAAATGGGGCTTTTTTTTTGTGATCTGTTTTGATTTGCATGCTTGTGCAGTTGCTATATCTTGGTATCCGGATGTATTTAATGTTGATTACTTGCTTTCTTGGTTATAGCTGGTTTGTTGTTTTAGTTGTGCTCACATTAATGCTTCTTTGTCATTGTTTTTCGACGGTTAACTTGTTACTACTAGTATTTGTACCCGCGATGAGCGGTCTCAAAATAAAATTGATAATAGCAAACAATTCCCTCCAAACAATCATACTAATTATTTAGAAATAATTAGTAATGAAATTTTGAAAAGTAAGCTTAATACAATAAGCTGTAAACGTATTTGTAGTTCTCAATCATAATTCCTACTTAAATGCTTTTTAGTAATCGATATAAAACTTTTTCTTTCATTTTTAAGTAGTCACTAAAAATTTGTGCTATCTTTTGTCCTAAAATTATAAAATCAATTAAAGTTCATTCTAATAGGTAGAAAGCCACACTTTTATTGGAATCAAAATGCATCAACATTCAGAGAGAATATAATCAACTTATAGTTGACTTTAGAACAATATCGTTTTCATGATGATAAACTAATAGTATTGTATTTATGATGACAAACCTTGATGACTTGAAGTATCTTCTTTATAATTTGCTTCCAATATATAAAAATTGGAAAAATCATAGCAAATCTTTTAGGAATAATAGATTTATGAAATATGCATCATCTTGCAAAGAAACACACCAAGTTACGATTGACTTAAGATTAAATCATTAAAAATATATCAATTTACTTTCAAGGTATTTGGCAATGTCAATTCCCTTCTATAACAAATGATCAGAGTATCCCTCTCCTTAGTTGAAAATTGTATATCAAAGGTTAAATTTTTTGTTTCCCTTGCTAACCTTGTTTTTGCTTCTTTTTATACCTATAAAGAAATAGAAATAGAAATCTCACGTCACATATGACACACTTGCCATTTCTTCAAAGAGACTATTTATGGTGTGCTTTGGCTGTTGAGTTTCACATGCAAAAGAGACTATTTATGGTGTGCTTTGGCTGTTGAGTTTCACATGCAAAAGTAAAAGACTATTTATGGTGTGCTTTGGCTGTTGAGTTTCACATGCAAAAGTAAATATTCTTTGTCGGAATGAATTGTCCTCCGGATAATCTCTGACTTCAATATTATATTATTTTACCATTATAAAAATTAATAATTTCATATTAAACGATAGTAAAGATAATATTTATAAATTATTAGAAGTTGGTACTCTTACACTAAGCTGAAAATTATACACATGGTAGTTTTCCTTATGATCAACTCCAATTTATAAGATAAGCAATAAATAAAATGAGGTTTGAACTCTAAAAATATATATGTGCAAAGCACATTCTTCATCAAAAAATTACCACGGTTAATAAAAATATTTTACCCACAATATGCTTCTTTTAGTAACTTCATAACGCATAAACAAATGTATTAAATAAAAGAAACAAATTGGTAGTAGTATAAAGGAAAAAAATAAAAGTATAGCACATTAAGTAAAAATTAAGCTTAAAATATATTTATTGGCTATAAAAAATTTGTTATACCCTTCATATAAAATGACCACAATTCCTAATCGGAGAACCTAAAAGTGGTTAAAAAAAGTCAATTTTAATGGGTTAAATTATATTGAAGTGTTGATGTTCTTTACACTAAATATATATAAGTTAAATATATGATATTTACCTGTGCTCTTCTTCTATTATAAAATCACACTTTCACTTTATGTGGCTTGAGATGAAATTTGGTTGCACGTTTTAGTTTCTGACCTGCATATTACTTAAAAATTAATTTAAAACTTCAAATGCTATTTAAATGCGTAATTCTTTTGTAAATATTTTTAAATCTCTAAAATCACCTCAACTCTTGTATAACACTTCGGCAACTTGTCTACCAAAATCAGTTTCCCCTACGATGAACATTAGTGTTGCGTCAAAATTTATACAATTTGTCATTAAAATATTATTCAATCAATATTAGTAAATTAGTCATTAAAGCATTACAAATAAATGAATTGTATAAAGTACCAATTACATGCATTACCGCCTATATTTCTCAATTTAAAATTCAAATTTAATAAGCTCCATCAATTGCTTTATTGTAGCTTTACGGATCTGCATTATGCAAATATAGTAGTCAGTAAGGATAATCTTGTGGATTATAATTAAGTAGAAAAAATTTACTGATGAAATGCAACAAAGTTTTTCTTTGAAAATGAAATATGCTCAAATATTTTTTTAAGTTTTATTGGTAGTGGAGGTTGATAACTAATACCTCTTGCGTACAGGGATGGAGATCCTTCTCTTTCATTTTTACTTTACTCCTTTTCACCTTTTTTTGTCATTTCCTTGCCATATAATTGGCCCATCTTCTACATATTCTCACTCAGCGTCTTCATCTGTGTCATCTCATGAGAACCCTGCTATGAATGAATTTACATAAAGAATATTAGTGTTTAACATAATGTTGTTAATGGTAATAGGACGTGCTAAATTGTCTCAACTTACTTGATTAAAAGTTGGACTCAAAATCATCCAGTTATTTAAAGAAAATTGGATCCATTGATTAAAAGTTGGATTCAAACGCAATAATCTGGCAGATGTTTATACGGAAATGTACTACTACTAAATAGTTTACAATAGGCTATACAACTACTGCCTATATTTTCTCTAACCACATCTTTATCCACATCCAACACTATATCCACGTTCTCTAACCGCGTTCTTTTATATTAAGTTACTATCTTTTTTCTCGGCATTTTCAATAGTTTCTTATTACCTTTTGTTTTTCCAAAAAAAAATAGTATATCCCAAGGATATGAAGTTAACTACTGCCTTTATTTTCTCTAACCACGTTCTCTTATCTAAATCCACATCCAACATAAACATACCGTAACTCCTTTTGATAATTGCATAATAGAATACGTTAAATTAAATTCAAAAACTTTAAATCAAAATAACTACATTTATTCCATTATCTTAAACATAAATAAATGGTTTATAAATTTCAGTTAACTTTTTAAAATTCATACTAAACCAATAACTAAATATTAACTAAATAAATAATTATTAATTAATTATGCCATATGGCTTTTTTCTAGGCTGCCACTTGACGTAATGTGTTGTATTTTTCTTTGAATTTTAATAATATATATATAGAAGATATATTAATGGAATAATATAGAATTAAGCTACAGGTTTTTAACAAAAATGTAGAGCAAAAAAAGAAGAAGAAAAAACTTAAAGGACAAACGTGGGGTTCCATTTTTTGGAATTGGAGTAATTATATATTTTTAGTTTTCTATTTTAAAAAATATGTGTACAAAAAATGTGGGACTTAACAAAACTCCAATAACTGAATTGGTTAATTATTTTAGAAAATTAAGTTTTTTTCTATTTTTCTTAATCTCCAAATTTTGTTGGAGCTTTGTCTTAAAACATGACACTTGTTGACATTTAGATGTGACACTTGGCATAATAGCATTGATTTGCTTCCCCTTTTATATATTAATAGATTTGAACTTCTTGTTTTTTAATTTTAAATTTCTCAGACAGAGGTCTCGGTTCTTTTGTATCCAAAAAAGAGCACAACGAGGGGGCTACACCTTACCTCAAAAAATACAACGGTGATTCCATCACCCAAAAAGAAAAGGAGCTCCCTCTATTAGAAATCTTCTGCTAAGTATCGATCGGTTATGATCTAACTACCGACCAAAACGCGGCCATATACGTCCTACCAACATTGGACAGTAGATTAAAACGACTATCTGACAATTTAAATTATTTATCGACCAACTTTGATTGGAAATGTATTTTATTAATTTAATTTTATCGATCAAAGTTGATCGATGTATTTAATTTATGTTTTTTTATTAGTTATTAAAATTAATAAAATCAATCAACTTTGGCCGGTAACTAAAAATATTTATTTTTTTAAAATAATTAAAATTAAACATTACCGACCAACTTTGGTCGGTAACCTCAACAGTGCAGGCAACATACCGACCAAAGTTGGTCGGTAATGTTGAATTCTGGGAATTCATTGTTCATTAACCGACCAACTTTTGTTGGTAATATGCAATTATTTTTTTTTTATTAAAGAGCGGCCGACTTTTATCGGTAATATGCAATTATTATTTTTTAATTAAAAACAGACCAACTTTGGTAGACTTCTCTGGGTTTAATTTTGGCATAAAATACCTGTTTTGGTAGCTACACCACCTGCCAGCATACCAATACCCCTAATAATAACAACAACAACAACACAACACAACAACAACAATAACAACAACAACACAACACAACAACAACCAAACATTCAATAAATACTTTAAACAAATTATAGTTCAATTGAACATAACAATCCAAAACCAAGTTAAAACTAATTACAACAAGTTCAAAACTGGTTCTATTTATCTAGTTCAAAATATATAAAAGTCAATGGATGTTTTGTACAACATCATTATAACCGTCTGATGAACTTTCATCTATAAGACGGTATAGAGAACGGTCTTGTGGAGTACGGGAAGAACGATCACGTGGAGGACGGGAGGAACGATCACGAGCAGGACGGGAGGAACGATCACGTGGAGGTCGACCCTCTGGCGATGACAATGGAAAAGCTCCAGTAGATAGGAGAGTTCTGATCTGAGCTTGCATGCCAAGGAATTGAGCATCTCTAACCCTTTCTCTTTCCTTGACCGCTTCTAGCTTGGATGTGAACTTTGTCATTGTCTCCCGCATAGCAGAGAGGCTCTCCCCTTTACGTTGCTTGCCTTGCGAGGAAGTCCCTATTCCTTGCATTCCACACTTATAGCGATGAAATTTTTTAGTAGGAAGCCCGTATACCTTCCCCCATTTTGGACCGCCAACAGACTCCAACGATATTCTTTCAGCATCCTCGTCCGAAGGTTGGGTTGGCTCACCCGATTCACCAGCTGGATGACTACGAATAAATTCCTCCACGTTACCTCGGTAGCGACCCTATATTATTTTAAATTAAATTAGTATTTCAAAATTCTTATAAAAATATATTCTAATACTTAAAGAAAATTGAAAGCTTACATATGCAGTCGAGGCCTGGTCCTCGACCCACCTTTCTTAATTCGTCTCTTTCTTCTTCTTTACAATATCCGTCTCCTTGAATAGCTCATCATGGCTCATTGAACGCCCCAACTTCTTTTCCTGAAAACAAATTAATTTAGTTAATAAACAGAATAAATATACTTAGAAAAGTAAAATAATTTAAGCAATTACGTACCAATCTTCTTTTTATTGTCCCTAGGCTGATTGCACCTCCAGTGTGCAAGGAGCCTCCCTTCTCGGATGCGCGAGCTTTCTTTCCTTTTTCGCTCTTCTCCACGAACTCTGCGGTAAGCCATTGCCTTTGCAAATCACCCCATTAATTCTGAAGTAACCAGCCAGGCCTCTTGTTCTTCTTTCTAGCATCGTAGAAAGCATCTGCCAATCTCTTGCGAGCTTTATGATGAAAATTTGCAGCCACTTTCGTGCTATAGCGGTCTTCCAATACACACTTGCTCTGTGTTTCAAAAGTTAAATGTTAGATGGAAACATCATAAATATAAATTATTAAACTGCTTAAAAGAATATTTATACCTTAAATTGATTGAAAATTTGCTCCTTCAGCGAGAATGGAAAATCAGTCCAAGTCGCAGGCATTGGTGATTATCCTCGTAGTCTTATTACTCGGCTTGAACCTGCAATTTAACAATAAAAACACATTAATATCTTAATAAAAACGTTACAAAATAATAGACGCAAAAATAACAAATAACTCTTACCTATCACCCTCGGGGACTATGCTGATCCTGCCATATTGATCATAATACACTTCCTCGTCATCATCGTCCGAAGCATGTGTATCAGAGCTGTGTGTAGACGGTGTAGGGGGGGTCAGAGCTACTGCCTTGCAGGCGAAGGACTGAAATAGATGGAGTCGATGATGAAGATGGTTGCGATCCTTGTGACTGTGACATAGCTAGATGTGACCCAAGTGGCTGTGATACTGATGGTTGTGACCCGAGTGGCTGTGACCCGAGTGGCTGTGACATGGATGGATGCAATCCATGTGGCTGTGATATGTAGGGATGTGATATAGATGGATGCGACCCTGTGGTCCTAGCGCTTCGTGTTCTTATATATATACAGCTATACCTATATACACACACACACACACACACTTCATTGTAATACTTTAACTATATATATATATATATATATATAGCTTGTTATAGTATATGTTAGTGTGTGTGTATATATATGCGTTAGGACTACAGGGTCGGGTTCTTTTAGGTATAGACTTGTGAAGATCTTGATTAGTATATATAATTTATCATCAAATATATCTATTTGTAAATTGATTCATCAACTTATAACTTACTTAGATGCATCGATGAATATTAAAAACAAAACATTTGACCTATATATATATATATATATATATATATATATATATATATATATAACACACGCTTCGTTGTACTACTTTAACTACATATATAGCATGTTATAGTATATGTTAGTGTATTCATTATCTGTATTACAAAAGTGTTAACGGATTACATTTATATTATTTAGATAGTAAATATAAAAGTGATTCAAAATTTTGACTATGTTGACCTAATAACCGACCAACTTTGGTCAGTTATTTTCCAGAAAATAAAATATACCGACCAACGTTGGTCGGTAAGTTTAAATATAAATTCTTTAAGTTTTATAAAACATTTTAAATAATAATATATTTATCAAAATTTAAAAACTTGGGTCCACATTACCGACCAAATTTGGTCGGTAATCCAAAAGTTTCTTTGACTAAGAAAGTCTGACCAGCTCGGTCAACTTGTTAACCAATTTACCAACCAACTTTGGTCGGTATTTTTTTTAAAGAAAATATAAAATATTTTTTTCCAGTTTCGGTCCAAGCTCGACGGTTTTTGGTCGCTTTTTTGACCGACCAACGTTGGTCGGAAAATTTTGATCGATTTTTACCGAATTTCTAGTAGTGTCCATACATAAAGAAAATCTTTGTACATATTAACTGACAAAAAAAATTTAATTTTTCATACTTTCCTTATGCTATAGGAAGCTGTTATTTATTTAATAAGAAATGGCCTTTTACATTGTTAGGAAGTTGTTGGAATGAGTGGAATACTCTCCTCTGATTTGTAGTTGTGGCTAACTTTGCGAGATAATCGGCTACTTGGTTGCCTTCTTTGAAGTAATATTTTACATTAATTCTAACATGTTGAACAATGTTAAAGATTATATCAATCACTATCTTGATCTTCAAGTTGTTGGTGTCTCTTTCTGTAAGCATCTCGGCAATAATCATAGCGTCAAGCAAGTTCAAGCGAAAATTGGTGTATCCATTTCGGCTACACCATTTTCCTCCAAACTCAGTCGCTTTAGTTTTTGCCGTATCGTCACTGACACAATTTATGGGCATGGAAAAGGTCATTATAATGTCGCCATGATAGTCCCTAACTACCCCTCTATGCCGGCTTTTTCACTTTTCTTGCTAAAGCTACCATCTATGTTAATTTTAAGAGTTCCCGGCAAAGAAGGTTCCTATATAACTTGCATCTATTTTTGCGATGACTTGAGTCTCTCTATTTTTTCACACAATGAAGGCCACTCCGGTTGAGCAAAGTCGCCTGGAATAAATTTGGAGATTGCTGCTTTTAAAGTCCAAATGCTTTGATGTTTCATAGTATTGAGGTGAAACTTTTTCTGCTTTCCATATCAACACACATTTCTCTACTTTCAGAGTTCCCAACAGATGACTATGGGGGCAATCTGGAGGATTTGCTTATGAACTTTATTGTTGGCATTCGTCTTCTACCATCTCTTGAAGGTAGCAATTACAGGTTCTTGTTTATGCTTGATTCAAAGTGAATTTCCAATGGAATTCCAAATGAAGTTTGTTGTGTCGCTATTGTTAAAAACATGTTGCATTGTCTTCACCTACACAGAAAGATAACAGGAACATTTAGAAATGATATTAGTGCCAAATCTGACTATAACATCATCAAAAGGCAATCCATTTTTAAAAAATCTCCAAGTGATAAAAGAGATTTTGAAAGGGACAGAGTTATGCCCGATTTTGCTTATGAAATCATTTTTTTTCTTTCTAAATCTAATAGATTGTCAACCAAAAGTAGAAGAGAAATGCCTATTATCAGAAATATTCCAAACAGGAAAGTCATCCTCGTTTGGGTCACCAATATGACAATGAAGTCAGTGAGATGACTAAAGAGGATTTCATTAAGCTTGTCGATATTCCATTCTTCATTATGCATAAATTGCTTCACCTGTAGTTTGGCAGACCTACTACCACCTTGCAAAAGATTGGATAATGCACCTTTACCGGTCTAATTATCCTACCAGAAACTACAATTGCCTTTTTGAACTTCCTATATGATATTATGCTCCGCGTTAACTCTAATCCTTAACATATTTTTTCATATGTGAGAATTAACTGGACTGAATCTTTTGCTCACTGGATGAGCTCTTTTACAATATTTATTCTTGAAAAAAGTGGCTCAAAGGGAAAGCTGAGTTCTGAATCTCCACCATCTTTTGATCCTAAGAGTGTCAATGATATCTTCCATTTTCCTCACATCAACTCCACCTTCGTCTTTAGGAAGACAAAGATTGTTCCATGAACTCCAATGATAATTATTTCTACCTTCATAAGATCCCCAAAAGAACTTAGCAAACTACTTCTCTATGAGCTTAGTAATTCCTTTAGGAGGGCTCATAGCAGACAACATATAAGTGGGAAGAGACTCGAGGACATGTTTAATCAAAACCATTCTCCCTCTGGGAGATATCATAATGTCTTGCCATCCATTGAGCTTTTTGACAATTTTAGATAGCATTACATCAAAGAGAATGCTGGTCTTTCTCCTATTATAAATAGGACATCCCAAATAGATAAATGGTAAAGGCTTATCCATAAAACCAATGGCATTTCTACTTCTGTTGATTCTGTTGGCACAAGTATGAGGAGCTGTGATAACCAAACTCTTGTCATTGTTAACTTTCTGGCCAGATGCCTTTTCATATTTGTCAATAAGCTTCTTGATGAGACTGATTGTGATATTATTAAAAAAATTACAATATCATCCGCATAAGCTAAATGGTTAATGATAGGACTTCTGTGATCCATACTGAAAATAGTAAAGCTTATAAAATCCTTCAGCTCATTGAGAGATCTGGAAAGAACCTCAGCTCCAATAATAAACAACGAAGGAGATAAAGGATCCCCTTGTTTGAGGCCTTGTGAAAATGTGAAGAAACCAGTTCTGGCCCCATTAATAATGATGGAGTACCAGACTCCTTGTACAAGCCCCAGATAAAATCAATCTAATTCTCAGAGAATCCAAACTTCCTCATTACTACAATTAGGAAGGTCCATGAAATTCTGTCATAGGATTTAGCCATATCAAGCTTTATAATTACACTGCTTCCTCTGTTCTTCTTGTTCACACCTTGAGCAATCTCCTGTGCTAGGAGAATGTTTTTAGTAATCATTGTTTCCTTGACAAAACCACTCTAATTCTCCAAGATGGGCTTCCCAAGAATAGGATTCGGTCTTCTAGATAGGATTTTGAAAATAATCTTGGCCGTGAAATTACTCAAACTAATAGGTCTCAAATCCGAGAAACTACTAGGAGAGTCCACTTTAGGAATAAGGGCATTTATGTGAGAAGAACTTGGTAAGTCTCCTACCATTGAAGACATCCTGAACAAATTCTCTAATGTCATCCTTAATGATATCCCAGCACGTTTGAAAACAATTTCCATTGTAACCATCCGGCCTACCTGAACTAGCAGGGCTTATACTAAATACAATATCATTAATCTTTTCAATGACAGGAATATCATTGATGCACTGATGAATTTCATTATCTTCATCATTGATGCATTGAGGAATACAATTGATGATATCTTGATTCCTGAAATGGTGTTTGATATTGAAGAACTGTTGAAATGGTGAACAATTGCTTTGCCAATATTAGCATCTCTTTCAATCCACTGACCTCTATGGTCCTCAATTCTATTAAGATGCAGTCTTCTTCTTATATCTTTGATGGTGCTATGGAAATATTTAGTATTAGAGTCTCCTTCTTCAAACCAGTTCACCTTAGCTTTCTGCTTGAGAGTGGCATCCTGCATGCCCATCCATCTAATGTATTTTGCTTGACCTCTATTCAGTTCAGCTCTAGAATGATCATTATTGTTATTGAGATCAATTTTCTCGAGATCATTGATATTTGGACTTGAAAGCTGAAAAAGAAAATATGACAGCAAGGGCGTGCATACTATTTTAAAGTTTATTAAGATAATTTTGTAGGTTTAGTATCGTTTGATCAGCTTAGGATTGGCAGTTAAAGGTGGTCTGAAATATGAGCTTCAAATATATTCAACTTCATATCCATAAAGGTGATCAAAAGCAACAATCAACTAGTCCTTTTGCTATATAATCCATTTACTTAACTTTGGATTTGAAAGAAGAATTGCAGATTCTTAGATTTTAGGAGCACTTAAACTAAATCGAATGCTATAATAAACAGGATTATGTTGTGAGGAGTTACTAACAATTTTTATTATATGTGAGTATCGGGTAAAGTGGGGAGCAACGAGTAAATTAAAAACCGGTCGTAAGAGGAGGGAACAGTTACAAATGAAAACTTGAACAAAAAGGAGTGCATGATAACTGTCATGGGCAGCTTTCCATCCATGCCCCATGACCCCTTGGACACGCCCATGGCGTCCTAGCAAGCCTCTCAATGCCTAGCTCCATGAACGACCTCGTGGTCTTGGCTGTGCCGAGTGACATGCGCGCATGTGCCTCTGTCGCCCCACCGATAGCCCTCACCAGCGCCCAGCCGTAGGCAGATGCCAACAGTGCCGTGCACGCAGATAATTCCGCGCACGCAGACAACGCCGTGCACGCAGATCATGATGCCAAAGACAAGGTTGCTGACAATGGACCTATTTCTACCTTGTAGAATACTAAATCCTTTTCATTGTAAATGTAGAGTAGTTTTATTTCATGTACTTCCATTATGTTCTTCTAGCTTAGTTAGGCCAAGTCTTGTAACTTTGGTTTATTTTTGTTAAGCACTATTAGGGGGGATCAAGCAATCAAACTTTCTAGCAAGCAAACAATTCTCTATACTGGTGTCTCTCCCCCTTGACACTGCGTTGCCTTTCTGTAATAGCTTTCATTAATCAAGCTTTCTTTCATTCTCAATTCTCATTTTCATTCTCTCAGTTGCTCTTGACATTGGTTTTTCTGTACGATACTAACAATCTCGGCTAGCGTACGGATGGGACCTCAGTTGGCGGATAGTAATTGCACTGACATCAGTTGCTTAGCCTTACGTCGCCCTTCCAAGGAATCTCAAGAAGGCACCGCGTAACAGTTGGTATCAGAGCCTAGGCTCGACATCGGACGAGGGAACACATTGCCATTACCACCATTTCTGACCATGGTCAATCATGGGGATTGCATCGCGGCCCTTGAATAGATGGTTGACGCGTTACGGCCCATCGTGGATACGGTGCCTGAACTAAGAACCAGCCTAGTGCAAAGGTGATCGGCTCTAACCCTATACCACTATAAAATGGCAAGAGTGGTCGAGTAGCTTTTACCCGAAAGATTGGGATCGATATCCACAAGGAGCTAATATTGGTTGGGAGTTGGATTTCTATCCAATCTAGCTATGCGTGTTGCTCTTAATTGCACTTCTAAACATGTTTGGATTTGTTACTATTCTACTTTTAATGTTATTGATTGCTGAAAATAAACTAAGTAAAATATTTTTTTAGGGTTTTCCTTGATTGATAAAAAGCACTAGGGAAGTGACTTACACCTAGGCGAGTATCTAATGGGGTCTATTAGTTAGGACAAGATTGTTATATTTGGGATCATGATATAACCTTTGCACATAATTACTCACTCTATACCTCTCGGTAGTTTGAGTAACTTTGCCCTAATTGGCTTTCTCAAGCCCAATTGGGTGTTCAACAATGCAAGCAAAATTGGCTCAAGTGGAGTATTACTATCTCTAGGTTTAACCCTTTAATTGGGGCTATCAATCTCTTGAATGTAGGGCTGCTTATCGGGCGGATTGAGCGGTTATTTACTCTTAACGGTTTGGCTTATCGATTATCGGCTTTTAAATGTATTAATCCGCTAGCCACCCGATAAGATATCGGACGGATTGGTATCAGTTTAGCTCTTATTGGGCGGTTATCGGGCGGTTTATCGGCTTAATTCAATCTATATTGCACATGACGCAATTTACCAAATTTAGCTATTATATTTCTGCATCAGCGCATTCTTTCCTTTCTTTGCAATTACTTGAACTCGCTCCAAGTCATACACCACTTTTGACTGTCTTAAGGAGTTCCATTTTCTCTCAGGCACATCTATAGTATGGATGTCGTTGCAGTGGAATGCACACCAACAGATTAAAATTAAGAGTCCATAAAAGTGAATCAATAGCCGTGGTTTGCAGCAGATTTTTAGGACGTTATCCCTTTTGGCATATGCCTTTGCTGCTACGATTTAAGTCTTAGAGTTTCAGTTGGGTGAGTTGTGGAAGAATCTCTCATTGAACTTCTTGGCCACAATTTTCTAAATGTATTGTCTCAATGCTTTCCTTCTGGTTGGCTTTTGTAGCAATGCAAAGGATTTCGTGTGTCTCAGACTTGGTCTACGGATTTTTTTTGAATATTTTCCAAAACATGTGATGCCATAAAAAAAATTCTACTACTATTATTACATGGTCAATCCTTAACGGGTTAACGGATTATCCATTAAGAAAATTGAATAATCCGCCCCCAAACCGATAAGCCGTTAATAAAAAAATTTCAATCCGTTCCCCGTCCGTTAAACCGTTAACCCGATACCAATAAGCCATTAAGCTTCGGTTTCGGTTCGGTTTTCGGTTTCAGTTCGGTTTTGAACACCCCTACTTGAATGCACCCCAATTCCTTGTTAGCCTGAATTTCCTAGACTTAGTCTCTCTTTCTCAAGAAGAGTCTAAGTCATAAAGGCACGGATCAGTGTTTGCAACCACCAATTCAACAATTAAAGCATGAATCAAGCTAAATATCATTAACCCATAAACAATTAAGCCCTAAAATTGAAGACCCATTAAATACCCACACTAGGGTTGGGTCACAACCCTAGCTAATGGGTTTAGCTATTCATAATCAAGGTAGAAATCAAAGATGTAGATGAAATATAAGCCATAAAAGTTAATTACAAGAACAAAATCTAAGATTAATAGCTAAAGCTGCTCTAAAATTACTCTAAATAGTAAAATACGGCTGTTCACGAGCTCTTCAAAACAAAAGATGACCTAAATGTGTAAAAAGATCTATTTATACACAGCTGAAATTACTGGACAAAAATACCCCTACGGAGGTTCCGCTGTCAGCGCAATACTGCGCGCCTCTGCGCTTGAACTTTCGCGGCTGCGCAAAAGCAAGCGCGGATCGCATTTCTTCCATTTTAGACTGGGACTAGGCTTGATTTTGCTGGGAGCATAAAATAGACCCCTCAGCGTTGTCTTCAAGCGCGGCCGCGTAAAATGTTCGCGGATTGCGCTCTTCATTTGAGCTCAAATTTCCAGGCCTCTAAATCTCTATTTCGCCCTCAACGAAATTCGCACCGCGGCCGCGTCAGGTATTCTGCGGCCACACTATTTCATCGCGGTCAGCGGTCCCTGTCTGCATCCAAAACACCTTCTCTGAACCTCGATTCCGCTGTCACCGTTATTGTTGCCGCCTCAGCGATGGACCTTCCACGGCAACTTTTTTCCTTTGCTGTTAGCGCTTTTATCTCAGCTTTAAACTTGTGCAGGTTTAACTCCTTTATGAGCCGATTATGACTTTCTTGCTCTATTTTGACCAAACCTAGCAAACAAGCACAATAAGTTAGTTTTCGAGAATACTTTTATACATTTTTGATCCAAAACCTAAGCAAAAGAGAGCATAAGATAGGCTAGAATTCGTAGTTATCAAAAGGTTGGATGACCTGGACCGCAGAATGCTCCAGGCCGAAGTTGACATAGAAAACATCAGTCGTGACTCTAAAAGAGACCGACAAATGGAAGCCACAGAGGCAGCCAAAAATTTTGGTAAATTTGAGGGCCTCCAACAGGAGTGTGCCGAGGATTTAGCCTATAAGGCACAAGAGGCAGACAGGGTGGCTGCCATGTAACAAACTATAGACAACTTGACGGGCCAGCTCAATGTTGTCAATGCTGCTTTACAAGGCCTGCTTCGAGGAGGCGAAAACCAAATCGGTGGTCCTGTGAACCTCACCCTCGTGGCACAAAAACTGAAAATTCCTGAGCCAAAGCCATACAGTGGAGCTCGGAATGCCAAAGAAGTTGAAAACTTCATCTTCGACATCGAATAGTACTTCGATGCTGTGGGGGCCTAGACTAAGAAGGTAGCAACTGCTACCATATATCTTTAGGGTGATGCTAAACTCTGGTGGCGGGTGAAGTACGAAGCCATCAGGGCGGTGAAGATGCTCCCTCGAGGCATGGGCAGAACTGAAGGCAGCCATATGCCTACAGTTCTTCCCTTAAAATATTGAGTACAATGCAAGGAGAAAGCTAGGGGAGCTCCGCCAGACCAAATCAGAGCAGGATTACGTTCGAGAATTCTCCGCGCTCATGCTGGACATACGTGACATGGGGGAGAAAGACAAACTCTTCATATTCCTGGAAAGGTTGAAACCTTATGCACGTATGGAGCTGCAAAGACAAAGGGTAGATACCCTACCCAAGGCGATCCAAGAAGCGGAATGCCTTGGGGACTATCAAGTGGAAGCTCGAAAGGATAGGACTCAACCGCCTGCCCGAGCGGGATACAAATGGGGCTAGCCTAGCAATGGTGGCCCTAGCAGAAGTTGAGGAGATAGGAGTGCAACCAAATCTATGGCTCCTTCCTCAAGCAGTAATAGTGTTGCGTTAAACAACAATGATCGGGGGAGAAAGCCCCCTTCAGGATGCTGTCATTGCGGTAGACCACATTGGAAAAATGAATGTCCATATGCACAGATGAACGCCCATCAAGCTTTTGATGGTGGGACAGATGACGACGTAGATCATGCGGACCAGACTGAACCGGTAGGTGCCTTCAATGCAATTGTTGGCTCTATTTATGAGGCCTTAGCATGTACCAGTGCTGGTATCCATAAGAAGAAGGCGGATGAGAGGACTCCCCTTAAACAAGAGAGGACATTAATGTTCGTCGAGATGAAGGTAAATGGCATGCCAATTAGGGCGATGATAGATACGGTTTTCTACCCACAACTACTTAGCCTCGACTTAGGTGGAGCACCTTGGTCTAGATGTAGGAAAGGACAGAGGTCACGTCAAGGCTTTCAACTCACCTCCTTAGCCAGTGGGTGGATTAGCCAAAGAAGTACTAGTGAAATTCGGCCCTTATGAAGGAAAATTCAACCTGCGCGTGGTGATCATAGATGACTTCAAGTTGATAGTTGGGTTGGAATTCTTGAGGCAAACCAACACCATGCCCGTACCGTATGCACACATGCTATTGATCATGGAACAAACGGGGCTAAGCCCTACATTATCCCGTGCATGCCCATGAAGATGGCCGCTGAGAATATCTCGGCCTTGCAGTTGAAGAATGGGGTCAAGAGACATGAACCTACATTCCTGGCTACCCTCTGCATTGAAGATAAAGAACATTCCCACGTCCCATTCCTGCATCTGTGAAGGAGCTGCTACTGGAGTTCGAAGAGACATGCCACAGGACATGCCAAAGCGACTCCCACCTAGGCGCACTATGGACCATGAGATTGAGTTCATGCCGGGTGTGAAGCCACCTGCCCGGGCGCCTTACAAAATGTCACAAACCAAACTCACCGAGCTTCAGAGACAGTTGACAGAAATGCTAGACACAGGGATCATCGTGCCCTCAAGTCCCCATACGGGTCCCCTATGCTATTCCAAAAGAAACATGATGGCAGCCTACGACTCTGTGTGGATTATCGGGCTCTAAACAAAATCTCCGTGAAGAATAAGTACCCTATTTCACTAATGGAAGACTTGTTCGATAGATTGGGTGGTGCGAAGGTGTTCACCAAGATAGATCTGAAGACAGGTTATTGGTAAGTTCGAATTGTAGAGGGTGATGAGCACAAGCCGACCTGTGTGACAAGATATGGGTCGCACGACTTCCTGGTTATGCCATTCGGCTTGACTAACGCTCTAGCCATATTTTGTACCCTGATGAACCAAGTCTTTCGGGAGTACATTGACGAATTCGTGGTGGTCTACTTGGATGACATTGTGGTATATAGTGAAACACTGGAAGAACACATGGAGCACTTGCAGAAGGTCTTAGCCCACGAATTATATGCAAAGCTATCCAAGTGCTCCTTTGCTAAAAAATAGATTGACTTCCTCATACATGTCATTGAGGAAGGACGGATCAAGATGGACCAACAGAAGATTCAGGCTATCACAGATTGGCCACCGCCTAAGGATATCCATTCCTTGAGGGCATTCCTTGGCCTATGCAACTTCTATCGGCGATTTGTGAAAATTACTCCCTCATCGCAGTGCCATTGATAGAATTCCTCAAGAAGGTCACGCCTTGGGATTGGGGACCCAAGCGAGCGGAGGCCTTCAACGTATTGAAAGCGGCTATGTCTAGTAGCCCCGTCTTGGCCCTCCCTGATTTGGCCAAGCCATTCGAGGTACAAATGGATGCCTCCGAGTGTGACCTTGGTGGAGTTTTGCTACAAGAGGGGCATTTTGTAGCGTACGAGAGCTGGAAGCTAAAGGATGCAGAGCGGAACCCCGTTCATGGTCAAGACAGACAACACAACTGTTAGCCATTTCATGACCCAATCAAAGTTGAATGGTCGACAGGCCAGGTGGCAGGAACTCCTAGCGGAATTTCACTTCAACCTGGAGTACCGAAGTGGGAAGACTAATCATGTTGTTGATGCGCTCAGTCGGGGAGTTGATCTTACATCGGTGTGCCTACTCGCCACCCTAAGGGGGAGCAAAGTAGCCACCACCATAAAAGACCAGATACAAGATCTAATCATCTAGGATCCTGCTGCACAATATTTGGTTGATTTGGTAAGACAGGGCAAGACTCGCCGGTTCTACATGGAAGATGGTTTCCTAAAAGTGATGGGGAACCAACTTATGTTCCTAAAGGAGGAGATCTGCGAAGGACTCTTCTGGCGGAATGTCACGAGACTTTGTGGGCCGGCCATCACGGAGAAGAACACACCATGGCATTACTTCGTTGTGCATATTATTGGCCTTAAATGGCCGATGACGTTGCTCAGCATGTGAAGACTTGTCTAGTATGCTAGAAGGACAATTCGGACCGCTTGATACAAGCAAGACTCTTGGAACCACTAGCTGTCCCAAAAAGACCTTGGGAAAGCGTTTCCCTGAATTTCATCACCGGATTGCCTAAGGTCGGAGATCACAACTATCTTGGTTGTGATGGATCGGTTTCCAAGTATGCTACTGTTGACATGTGATTTTTGACCCTCCCCGAAATTTTACCCATTTTTAGCGTGTAAATATTTAATGTAGGCCTAATATAGCTATTTCAACTATTTTTGACTTCTTTACTTTATTTTATTATCAGAAATGAAAATTACAAAAAAAAATATTTTAGTTTATGTATTTGTCATAAATTTGAAAAAATGCAAAAATAGTACCCTATTTTTATCTTTATATAATTTCGAAAATACAAAAAATAGTTTCATGTTTAGTTTAATTAATTAGGATTAGTTTTGACATGATGTAGTATTTTCTATCTTATTTTAATAGGCATTGTGTAGTCTAGGAACCCTTCTAGACTCTTCTTTAGGACAAAAAATAAATAAAAAGACCCTAAGGACTTAACACAAAAGGACCTAGGGACTAATTGGCAAAATACACAAAATATAACCCTAATCCCTACCCCTATATAATAGTACCTACACTCTAAAATATAGGGGGGAGGTGAAGCCTTGTTTTCTCTCTGGATTTTCCTCAAAAAAAGAGAACGACCAGCAGCACTTGATTTTCAAAAAGAAATCGGCCTTCATGGCCATGTCCATGGCAAAACCTATCTCGATCGTCCATCTCTAAAGTTCACTAACACCGAACAATTTCAGAGGCTTCGTGATTTGAAGCAGTTGGGTCTCATATACATGGCTATCCTAGGGCTGTGCACTTTCGATTCGAGCATTCCCTAGAGGTCTATTGGCTGGCCAGTGATGTCAGATAGAAATTGAGGAGAAATACTAAGTCGAGCTATCCCGTTAGAGGTTTTCCGGTCAGTGAATGTTGCCGTTGATTTTCACTTCTGAAGCCGAAATTGTTGGCTTTTTGTATGTAGCAAAAGGTTAGAATCTATCAATAAAGCTCCCTTCTCTTCTATTAGTTCATTCTTGCTCATGAGCAGTTAATATTGTGCTCGTCGATAATTTTTGCAGATTTGTTTGGATATCTGATTTACTTACTGTTATTAATGTGTTTGATTGGTAAAGTTTGTGATATGTTCCTATTTTGTCTATGGCTTTAATATTGTTCTCTACTGATTCATTTGGTATTTATTGGAATTGCTTGACTTACCAATCTTTCAAATGTTTATTTATCAAAAATAAGATTCAGTGTTGTTGATTCACGTTTTGTTCTGGTTTTACGGGTAAACATTAGTTACAGTATATTAATGGCCGGTTGGAGTGTGTGCCTAATATGGGTCATAAATAATTTAGTAATTTCAAATGAGTAGGTAGTTTAGGTTGCACAATTGGGTTTCAGATTCATTGGTATAGCATGGACCAAATAATTTATTTTCCATCGGGCCCGCTTAGTAATGAACATTCGTAGTTTGTTTTAGTTGAGTATAATCTTTTAAAATAATTTGAGGTGTGCCATGCCAAATAAAATCTCAAATGTATGGCCCTCGCTTAATTAATACTTGAATCCTTAGAAAACGAGGCGTGCCATTTAGTTGAGTTTTCATGGCCCTCGCAAATTTAAAAATGCGTAGTTGCTTTAGGCGCGTTATTTTAATAATTTACCTTCCTAAACTCGGGTGCACATTTATGTGACCCAAATCCGAATCTCAACGAAGTCGAAATATGTTAACAATCACGGGTGCACTGGTGCGACGTGGTTCGAGATGCATTTTCACGACGTTGCAATTCTTATAAAAAATAAAAATAATAAAAGCGGTTTACTAATAAAAGCACACGAGTTTGGACATGTTTTGAAATTAGATAAAATCAAATGCAACAGTTGAGCGACCGTGCTAGAACCACGGAACCCGGGAATGCCTAACACCTTCTCCCGGGTTAACAGAATTCCTTACTCGGATTTCTGGTTCGCGGACTGTTAACAGAGTCATAATTTCCTCGGATCGGGATTCGACCGGTGACTTGGGACACCATTAATCTCCCAAGTGGCGACTCTGAATATTAATAATAAATCCCGTTCCGATTGTCCTTTAATTGGAAAAACTCCTTTACACCCTCACAGGCGTAAGAAAAAAGGAGGTGTGTGGACAGCTCCTCTGTGGCGACTCTGCTGGGGAAAAGAACCCAGAACTTTGGTTCAGGGTTCAGAATGCGAGCTTAGATATATTGTTGTATTTGGCTTTATCTGATTTTCCTACATGTTTCATGCTAAATGTGCAGAATGTTGCTTTTTACCGCTTTGATATATCTGAACTGTATATAAACTGTGCCGAAACCCTTCTCTTCTCACCTCCGGGGATGTGCTTACTGGTTGAGACTCCCTATTCTGTTAGTGTCAATACCCTGAAATAAGGAAGAGGCCGGACAAGTTACTAACCGGATGGCCTTTTGGTTCCCGTACGTAGCCCCTCCTCGACTCGAGTTGTCCGCTCGGTACACAGTCTAGAACACATACCCAGGTTCCGAACCTAGAAGAACTTGACTTCATGCCGGATCCCTAGTAGGAACGTTTATTTGCATCATGTGCATTTTTGACTTAGGGGACTCACACAGGGGTTGGGTCCGTCTAGGACAGGTGTACCCGGAATAATGGACCATCCTGATGCATCCTACTTGTGCATTTATCTGTCTTGGACTCGCATGCTGACCGACTTTGAATATCTGAAAAATTGAAAAACAAAAGGGGAAAAGTGAAAATAGCAGTGTAGAGAGTTAATTTCCTATATTAGAAAAACCAATGTCCAAGTGGTGCCGAAATGCTGCCGAATTTTTGAGAAAATGAAAAAAAAACAGAAGAAAAGTTCTTTTTAGTTTGCCAATGGAAAAGAAAAACAAAAAGAGTTTTATTTTCAAATTAGTTTATTTTATTTGCCACTGAAAAAGAAAATATAAAAAAAAAAAATCCTGCTTTCAAAAATAGTGTATTTGCCAACAAAAAAAAAAGTCTTGTTTTCAAACAATAGTTAGATTTATTTTGCCCGAACTACGCTGGTTTGATTCTCACCGGATGTGAGATACGTAGGCAAACCCTCATCGGGTTCCAACCTCCCCTTTTCAAAAATAGCCAAAAATGCCAAATTTTTTAATTTCGTCATGAATAAGTCGGGTGCCGCCATTCTTGTTTAAACTAGCCGAATGTCCCCAAAAGGGCGCCGGAAGGCTGTTTTTGCAAGAATAGCACCCTGAGTCAGTTCAACGGTAAACAGACACAGCCTTAAAATCTTCTCCCCGAAGTGCTGAAAGGCTGTAACTGCAAAACCGGCCGTTTGTTTTAAAAGTGAAATTTGAACAAAAATAGTGTCATTTTTTTTTCCTTTTAGGTCAAAATAAGTGATTAAATACTAATAAATGTGCGGAATGAGCACGATTCAAAATAAGGGGAACTTGCATATAGGCCCGCGGCGAGACCGAATGATGTCCCCGCGGGCGCCAGGAGCTTTAATGTATTCATGATTGTCTTTTGAGTCTGTATTTCCTTTTTTAACTGGGAGTCTGTAAAAGTCAGTCGTTGATTAAGTCTGTATTTACGGATGATGGAATCTGTAGTTCTTTTTTCTGCATTAGAGTCTGTCAGTTGTTTTAATCTGTCAGTTTTGAGTCTTTGTAATAGACGTATTTTCTATCAATAAAATTGAAAATCCCAAAATATATTTTGCTTTACTTACATTTATTCTGCACAAGAACTACGCTCGGTCTGATTTCACGCGGGGTCGTGATACATAGCAATCTCCATAGATTCGACCATAACCAAAAAAAAAAAAAAAAAAAAAAAAAAAAAAGAGAAGAGAGGAAAACCCACAAAAGGCAAAAAGGAAAGAACAGAGCGGATAAACAAACTCAAGAGAGGAAAGAAATAGGAACGAGAAGACAAAGGCAAGAGTGAAAAAACAAGAGGAGAACATAAGAAGAAAGAGTTTACAATCGGAAATAAGGAAAAGCCGGGATGACGCATGCGACCGATCAAAAAGCTGTTACCAATGTGTTAGTTGCCCTAACGCTAACGTGAGGTTTCATTTTGTTAATTCCAGAAAGGTGGTTGGTTTGTGTTTTGAAAGTGGTAACTCTTCTGTACAACACAAGGACAAAAAGGCAATGGCAAAACAACAAGAGAACTGAGTTGGTTGATACTGGTGCTCGACAACAGTTGGTGGAACAAGATAATGGGTTGGCTGAAGAGTGCGAATGCTAAGACCATAGGAACATGTTATCAAGCCTGGATGACTGGAGAAGGCGCCAACCTCCGCCACCACTTAAATTTTCCCGGACGCTACCCTTACCCAAACTCCCAACACAATACCAGATGATCCTCCATATTCTCCAGGACACACCCGCTTATCACACTCGTCCCAACTACCCTAGTAGCTCCACGCGTCATCCTCAGTTTACTACTAACCAAAAAATTGCCCTCTGTCATATTCCCGAGATGAGCTCCATGCTAGAAATGAAAAGGTTACAGGAAGAGAAGGACGACGATAGGACGCCCAGAAAGCTGAAAGCATAGAACTGTCCTTAAGGGACAAGCGAAAGAGTGGGAGGCCAGGGTAGCAATGACTTGCCAAAGAACTGATTGTGCCACATGAACACTCGCCTGCCCGCAGGATTCAAAGTACCAAACTTCAACTTGTATGATGGGCGTGGAGACCAGTTAGCCCACCTGAGGGTCTAATTGCAACGAAATGAGGATTGTCGGAGAAAAAGATGACGTGATGATGGATATTTCAGTAAAAGCCTAACTGGGGCAGCTTTGGACTGGCATGGTCGTCAAAATGTCGATGGGTGCTTACATTGGGTGACATGGGCTCGAGACTTTGTCCGATTTACTTTCAATGCAAATCAAGGTTACCCAAGACCGCACCTTGCTATCTAAGATGGAAAGAGGCCGGAGGAAAGCTTTAAATGAGTTTGGGCTCAGATGGAGAGGAGCAAGCCTGCCGAGTCAGTCCCCCGATCACGAAGAAGAAATGGTTAAGGTTTTTCTACAGGCCCAAGGACCCACCTACTACATATTTGATACCAGCCCTGGGTAAGCCTTTCAATGATGTATTAAAAATGGGGGAGCTAGGGGAAGAAGGAATCAATCAGGCAAAATCGTGAGTTGTTCGGAAGCAGCCAGGAACGTACCGGTAAGCTTGATTTGGAGAAAGAGGAACAGAAAAAGTGATCCGATAGGTTTTCCTGATCAACACTTCCGACCTCGACATCGTCCCTGTGATTATCCTTGTGCATTAGATGACCTTCCTCGATGCTACTCCTCTCCACAGAAATCCCAAAGTCGCACATCACATTCTCAGTACACCTCCTCGAAAATGCCCATCTACCTCCGCAAGCTTCCCAAAAATACCCCGGCTCAGGTTTCCGGCCCAATCCAGGCATTTAAGAATGAGAGGTTCAAAGAAGACATTCACTCTGTTAGGAGATCATACGCCAGTCCTTTTCAGAGGGTTAAGGACAATTGGACAAGTGAAGCCAATTCAAATAAAATGCCGAAACCCTCTCCCAAAGAGGTTTTGATCTTCTCAAAGGTGGCGCATATTGCTTCAGGTGCCCTGGGCACGGACATAGAGAAATGTGGAATCTGAAGAGTGCAATTCAAAGGCTTATTGATGGCACGCGACATCAGTCGTGCAAAATCCATCTCCAGATGCAAACAAATCACGGCCAAGGTCCATCTCCTGTGCACAATGAGACGTGTATGGTGGGTAAATTGATTGTGTGAGAAGGAACCTAGTAGAAGAAACCCAGAAGCCAGGTGTGCTCCAGAACAACGTGATGAAGACTTGTGAAAATTCCAAGCAATCTTGTGTGAAATTCAGTGGCTAAGACATCATATTTGGTATTTGGATAAGGCGCTTCATTTCCTGAAGTTTTGGTGTTTATTTTGTCTATCATTTCCATTGTACCGGTGTACTTCAGGGTTTGTAATCACGGATTATCGTCTCATTCTCAAACCTTCTATCATTCCACCTTGTTTTGTTGTCCTCATCGTAGTACGTTGTGTACGAGCTGTCTAAGTTTTATTCAAAGTTTATAACTCTTGTCTAACAGTTGTTTTCTTTTGTTGTGTAAACCCCTGTCACTGTCAGTCTAATGCAAAATTCTCGGTTTCTTGCCATTTTTTAGTCATTTTATTTCGTTCCTTTCTCCTGTCACAATTCTCTCATGGGCTTCTAGGTGACATGACATGCACGCATAATTCCAAGCTAGTTTTAAAGGTCAAGAAGGCAAATGTTAAAGAATATAAGGACAATCGAGGATTTTGAAAATCTCTTCAAGCCCAAATTAATGTGAAACTGCGGTCGGATAGAAGTTTATAAAGAAATTACTATTGAAACGCAATCCGGCCGCATCAGGGTTGAAGCCAAAGGCAAAGTTTGCCCCCCAACCGTCAGGGGCCGTTCAGGTAAGGAAAGTGCGAGTGTTGGTCCATGGTGCTTTTATTCAACAGATGTAGGAAGCAAATGTGGCGGATATGGTTATCAAAGTCTGATATAATTCAAGATGTTACGAATGTTTTCCCTGTTTTGCTTAATTGCATTTGTTTGTACTCGCATGTTTCGAAGATTAGAATGACGAAGCATTTTGTTTCTGGCTATCTCTAAACACTTTACCTTTGGTACCTCCTTTGAGCTTTATGTATTTTCTTTCATACCCCCTCTTTTGGATATCAATAACAAGTTCGTAAATACAAGCCCTGGAAAAGTAAAGCGAAGGAAAGGAGAAGGGACATTAAAAAAAAAAGGGAAAGAACAGAAAAGAAAAGAAAAGAAAGAAGGAATAGAAACAGGACAAAGAGAAAGAAAGGAAAAGGAAAGAAAAGAAAGAAAGGAAGAAAAATAAAATGAAAAGGAAGGAAAAGAAAGTGGAAGATGCGCAACAACGAACGTAGTTTGTAGCCTGAAACTATCGTTTGACTTGTCCCGAAAGGGTACGTAGGCCAGCCTGCACTGAGTTCAGTCACTACAAATAAAATCCAAAAAGTCCCCAAGAAAGAAACTGGGGCAAGAAGTTGTGGGTTGCAGATAAAAACTTGATTCTGAGTGTTGTACTTTTGACCATATTGAATTGTTCTTGAGCCTTTGATACCCTTTCTTTCTAACCTTATCCAAAAGCCCACAATTTTGGTCCAAAGAAAGACCTCTGATCAGTCTTCAAGAATGCCGATTCAAGTGAGCAGAGGTGGAATTATATCAGGGGCAACACTCCGGTCCAAACGAAGGAAATGAAGAATGAGAAAGTCTTGTTGATAGAGAACCATCACGGGTACCCCAAGTGAAGAAAGCGCGAGAGAGTCAAAATGAGAGAGTCTTAATTGGTGAAAATCCTTCAACGAGCACCATAGGGAGAACGGTGAGTTGAGAGGGAAAAGGCAAAATGAGAGAGGCTTGTGGTGAAAAAACCCTTCGGGCACTACAAGGTCGAATAAGGATTGTGAATCGGATAGGGCAAGGCGAGCATTGAAGCCCAGTTTCCACGGCAAAAGGGTACAACAAGAGTGAACATAGCATTGCTCCAGGTGCAAATGTCCAGGTCGCTAAGAGTTGTAGCTGCATACTGATGGTTGCTACTCTGTAGTTTTATTGTT